>NW_024802939.1:2495767-2582378 GCF_019175285.1 Sceloporus undulatus | reverse complement strand
TTATATTCTGCTTAATGACTTGGAATCCAAGCGGATTACAACAATAAAACAAGATATAGTTACAAATTCTAAAAAACCTCTATCCTTACTCCCCAGTATAAAAACATAGTAATACTAAAAGGAAATTAAACCAGAAGGACATTAAAACAATAGTATAAAATAACAGTTAAAATAAGTAGGAGATTTGTAGGCAGTTTATAGCGGGGTCCAGATAGGATGGAAATGAGGATGGAGAAAAGTGGAGGGGGGAGGCAGGTAAATGGAGGTGGTCTAGTCTGGAAAGACTTGTCAGAAGAGATCAGTCTTATTAGCCTTCTTAATGGTTTCCAAGGTGGTAATCTGACGGATCTCGGTCGGCAGGTTGTTCTAGAGTTCAGCAGCTGCTCCTAGACGCTGGGTCACTGCTGAGAGTCTAGTCCTCTTTGGTTGAAGCAGATTCTTCCCAGCAGAATGAAGAGTGCAGGGAGGATGATATGGGAGAAGGTGTTCCCGCAAGAAGTCAGGACCCAAGCCATGTAGGGCTTTAAAGGTTAAAACCAACACTTTGTATCTTGCCTGGAAACTAACAGGCAGCCAGTGAAGGGATTTTAAAACTGGTGTAATGTGGGAAAAATCTAGATGTACCAGTAACCAGCCTAGCTGCCATATTCTGTACTAGTTGAAGTTTTCAAATTTGACACAGAGTTACAAATTCTAAAAAACCTCTATCCTTACTCCCCAGTATAAAAACATGTACAGCGCATTACAAAAGTCAAGCCGAGAGGTTACCAGTGCATGTACTACTGTTTCAAGGTCTTCCCGCTCCAGGAAGGGGTGCAGTTGCATATCAGCCGAAATTGAAAGCAAGTGATCATGACCATCGCACTTCACTACATCTCAGAACTTGAAAACATTACCTTTTTGGACTGGGGTTCTGGCCTCAGTGATTTTGGAAATTATACTCCAAAGAAGGGTTCTGGGAACTGATCTCGAAAGAAGGATTTTCAACAGTACCAGCCAACAATAAGAAAAGCATTCTCCTTCCCTCCCTTCTAAGTTTGATTGCTGATGAAGAAAAGGTTTTAGAGAAAATGAAGAGTGTATTTCAATGTTTTGAAGGAGGAAGGGTGGCAGTTTAGGTTTGGTATAGAAAACAAATTCCTGGGCTGAGCATGTGCTGACAGGAATCTGTTGTCTTCACTCTCCTCCATGAGCCATTCCACATGGTGGACCACAGAGCTCTCAGCAAAAACTAAAATAGATTCTGCAAGGCTGAAATATTTCTAACCATGGCTAGGATTATGAATTTTTAAACTTTTTAATGTTTTCTATCTGTGTGATATTTTACATGGCAATTCTTCATTTTCAGATTATGGAGAAAAAAGATCTAGCTGGAAAGGCCAACAGATTGAAGACCAGCAGTGGCAATCTGCTAAATCAAGCACAAGCAGCACAAAAGACATTGCAAGGTAACTTGAAAGGCAAATAAGTGACGTGGGGGTTGAGCAAAGCTTAGTAAGGTTTTAATATTGCTATTATAGACTTTGCCTTGTTAAGAGCTGATTCACACAGTCTTTACTACCCTGATTTCTTGCTGGGAGACTTTCCCCCACCCTAAAATTAGATGCTTGCACATGTAACAAAGTTATATCAGATAAAGATGTTGGGTCTGAAGGAATTTTCGCTGATATTCTGTGATTCTACACTGGGGGAGCAGTTTAGAGAAACAAATTTTACTAGCTAAAGCTTGAGATGGTATGATCTCTGTGTAAGGGCTTTGCTGCTTTAAAATTGCCCTATAAATTAGCTCAGAGTCTTCTATAACATCCATCCCTAATAAATTTTAATAAACATGTAGAAAAAGCTTTGACTTGTTTAAAAATGGTTTTAAAATGTTGAGAATTAAAGGAGTTGGAGTCATGCACCCAAACATATTTCCAGAACACAGAAAATTGCACGCAGAGCACATCACTCCTAAAAAAATATAGAAGTTGTCCTTCCTTGATTTAAAGCAGAAGCAGAGTTATAGAATCATAGAGTTGGTCAAGTCTTGATAAAGTTCCATACCTACCTACCTCTTCCACCCACTTTCCTCTATTTTAAACTGTTTTAAATTTTATTGTAATGTTTTTTAAATCTGTGAGTCACCTTGGGTCCCTTTAGGGGAAAAAGTAGCAAATAAATAAATAAATTTTCACCTTTACACCCACATGAAGTTAGATTAAAGGTTGCAGATTCCCCACTCCTGCTTTAAATGATGAAGAAAAGCCGGCACATAGGATATATAACATCCTTATCACAGATGCTGACCATGCAGGGGGCAATATGTGTCACAATTTGAAATACCCCTGTCACTCTATAGTAGTAGTTTTTAACCTACTACTAAAATTAGTTCTCAGATATCTTAGACCTAAATCCGGTTGTCAGTCCTAAGTTGAATGTATCACTAAATAACAAATCAACACTTACATAAACTCTATGATTCTAAGGGAGTATAGTTGGGGATAGAAATTGGAAACAAGTTCTGAATATTTATTTGTCTCAATGTTCTAAACACTTATTCTGTGGGAAACTACTTTATAGGTTGTAGGATATTGGATTTTTAATAAGAATTAAATGTTTCCTATGTATATTCAGTGCTCATTTAGCTGTAATTGCAGCTAAATTTAGAACTGAATTCAGCTTTGCAGCCACTATTTTTCAAATATGGTTAGAGACTAAAGCAGAGAAACTTCAGCAACATTAATAATTATAAACCTGTTTCACTCCAAATTACCTTACAGAAATTAGCCCAGCTCTTGATGATATAAAGAACCAACTTCAAGATGCCAAGCGTAAGAAGAATATGATTCAAGGAGATCTCACAGTCTTTCAAAATGAACTCCAGGGGATAAAGAGAGGTAAGCAATTGGATGCAGATTTTTACTACTGTATGTAAATGTAAGCATTTATTATTTTTATTTATTTGTTACAAAATAGCTGTATCAGTTGGGAAGGAGAATGGCAAGAAAATAAGGAACAAAAATATTTATTAATTTTAATACTGTAGATCTTAAGTGACGCAAGAATTGTAGAATCATAGAACTGAAAGAGACCACAAGGGCCATCCAGTCCAACCTCCTGCCATGCAGGAAATCACAGTCAAAGCATCCCTGACAGATGGCCATCCAGCCTCTGTTTAAAGACCTCCAAGGAAGAAGACTCCACCACAAGTTACTCTTTTTGTCACCACTCTTTTTGTCACTACTTTTTTGTCACCACAGGTTATTCTTTTTGTCACCACTGAAAAAGAAAAGATAAATACCATCATGAATCTTTGTGCATCTTTATCTTTTTGCTAGATGGCATAAACAGCATGATCATGAATGCAAAGAACATGGTCAAAAATGCCAATGATATTACTACTAATGTACTTGATGAACTGGATCCAATTAAAACAGAGGTTGAAAACATAAAAGATTCCTATGGAACCACACACAGTGCTGATTTCAACAATGCTCTTAAAGATGCAAACAATACAGGTAGGTGGTTCCTTTGCTTCATTAACCTCTTCTAGCCTTTTGAGATTGATATTAACAGGCAATGTGACTGTTCAGAATGTTCTTGACATGCCCTTTCACCCCTTGGCAAACTCATTAGAATTGGTTCTTTCTAGAAATTCTAGCACATGCTAGAAACTCCAGCTGAGACTGTAACCAGATAGTCTGTGATATCAGGAGGCATATTCATGGCCATGACGTCAGGAGCATGGTCACACTCTCTGACACTATCTGTCTTATCTGGTGTTGTAGGGGTAGAGATCCAATCTGACACTGCAAATCTGTTCTCCATCACTGATCTAGAATATTTGAAGGGACACTGCCAATCAGAAATGGTGCTGGAACTCAGAGAAGTTCCAAATAATATTGATATTGAATTGCCCTTCCTGATGTCAGGACTGTTATCATCCACATTTCTCTGCCCCACTAGCAGTAGTCAATGAGTGAAGAAAAAGGCAAATTTACAAGTTGAATATGACATTATGGCGCTGGAATATGAGGCAGAATTGTCACATCCTGCATCAGCCCCACCTTCTTTATAACATGCAATTCTACTCTCCATTGCATTTCTGCTCTGTACCACTTGTACCAAGAAAGCAAAACCACTACATAAGCAAAAGCTTGTCTTGAGTTTGGCATCATTTCCAAGTTTAAAAAAAGTCATCCAAAAATTAGATTTTGATAGGGGAGAGATGTTGGGGGTCTTGGGAGACACTGGGTTTAGGGAACAACAAAAGTGGGCTTCAGTGTGGCATGGATCCCATGGGCTACTCCTTTCCCACCCCGGTTTACCTTCTTAGCTGTATCTTGTCATACTTGATCTCGGCAAATAAAGAAAAAGGAAGTGTTTGATTAGTGATTATTTTTTCTCTGATCTTTATTTTATTACTCTTAATTAGAAAACAGTAGGGTGACCTTTGGCAAGTCACACTCTTTCAAATTCAGAGGACAGCAATAGTAAAACCTTTCTGAGGAAACTTGCCAAGAAAATCCCTACTGTCTTAGGGTCAGCACAAGTTTAAAAAAAAATGACTTGGAGGCATACACCACCACCAACAAACAACAATAATTAAACTGATATACGTTATTTAAATTAATAATTGAATTACTGTACTTTAATAATCATTTTAATAGTTAAGGCAATAATGAATCTGGATAATTATACTCTGTAAAATTGCCTGGCATTGAATAAGGAGGAACTTGAGTTTCTTTATTTTCATGTGATATTATGCACATTAAAGTCAACTTATGGCAACAAAGTCATAGAATCGTCTTGGTAAGATTTGGTCAGAGGAGATTTCTCATTGCCTCTGTAGGACTGAGAGAGTAATCTGTTCTAGATATCCAGTGGGTTTCCATGGCTGAGCCAAAATTCGAATCCTGATCTTTCAGAATCCTAGTCTAACACCCAAACCACTATGCCATGCTGATTGTTAGTCAGTGTAGTATAGAAATTTGACAGTTGGATTCAGGGAGACCCAGATTCTAATTTTCATACACAGACATAGAAACCTACCAGGTGACCTTGGGGAAATCATATTTTCAGCCTCAGAGAAAGACAGTGGCAAGTCTCCTCTGAATAAATTTTACCAAGAAAACTGAATGATAGAATCATCATATGTCAGAGTCAACTTGAAGACACAGAACATTGTTATTATCCTATAGCAAAACAAATTTGTTCATTTGCGGGAGTAATTTTTGGTTTTGGTCCAAACAGAATTCAGCCTGCACCAGTGAATTCTAGCTATTATATGCCTAACTTAAGTGACTTATATTTGACATTTTCTTATATAATGTTCCCACCTTCTCTCCTTTTTCAAAAATGTTGCCAACAGTAAAGAATTTAACAAATATCCTCCCGGATCTATTTAACAAGATTACAAGTATCAACCAACAACTTATGCCAATAGGCAACATATCGGAGAATATAAATCGCATCAGAGAGCTCATCCAGCAAGCTAGAGACGCTGCAAACAAGGTGTGTGTTGCCAATTTCTATTGCTTCCTCTTTCCTTTATTCTAATTTGTCATCACATGTTCACTAAAGTTTCTTGCTTCATCTCATCACTAACACATTTCATTAGTGATACTCAGATGCCTTTAGATCCTCTGTAAATAAAGGATAAGTGTGTAGGCCAGGCTCTGTTGAGCTAGCAGTCTTTTTCCTTTAATGATGTAAAGCTAAACTGGCTAACAAAGAAGGTATTGCTTTTCTCTTTGTTATCTATATGTACAGTGGGCCCTTCTTATCACTTCCATCCTCACCCTCCCCGCACAGATGAAAAAAAACACAGGACCTCAAATCCCACGGTTTTCAGTGGCAGTGAACACACTTTCACGCACAGCCATTAGCAGCAATGGGGCTTGCCATTGCTTAAATCCACGGATGGCAAGTTGTAGTTGGGGAGGGCAGGCTGTAGATGTTGGTCATCTGCAATCTGTTATTTGGGATCAGTTCAGGTGATCTTAAGGAGAAGTCACTTCTGAACAGAACAGACATATCAGCTATCACAAAGAAACTTCCTTTATCATCTATAGAGACTATACCCAGAAGCTTGACTTTAATGGCATTACCTCAGCTGCTACAGATGTTTTCATCTGAATCCACACTTAAGGCTCCTCCAGACAGGGCAAACACAGAATCATAGAATCATAGAGTTGGAAGAGACCGCAAGGACCATCCAGTCCGATCCCATTCTGCCATGCAGAAAATCTAAATCAAAGCATCCTCAACAGATGGCCATCCAGCCTCTGTTTAAAGACCTCTAAGGAAGGAGACTCCACTACACTCCAAGGGAGTTTGTTCCACTGTCGAACAGCCCTTACTGTCAGGAGGTTCCTCCTAATGTTGAGGTGGAATCT
The DNA here is from genome assembly GCF_019175285.1 of Sceloporus undulatus. Classification (NCBI taxonomy): domain Eukaryota; kingdom Metazoa; phylum Chordata; class Lepidosauria; order Squamata; family Phrynosomatidae; genus Sceloporus; species Sceloporus undulatus. The sequence continues at coordinate 2,575,998 of NW_024802939.1, read as the reverse complement.
CTTTTCCTGTATCTTGCATCCATTGCTCCGGGTCCTAGTCTCTGGAGCAGCAGAAAACAAGCTAGCTCCCTCCTCACTATGACATCCCTTCAAGTATTTAAACAGGGCTATCATATCACCCCTTAACCTTCTCTTCTCCAGGCTAAACATCCCCAGCTCCCTAAATTGTTCCTCATAGGGCATAGATTTCAGACCCTTCACCATTTTGGTCACCCTTCTTTGGGCACGCTCCAGTTTCTCAACATCCTTTTTAAACTGTGGTGTCCAGAACTGGACACAATATTCCAGGTGGAGCCTGACCAGAGCAGAATAGAGTGATACTATTACTTCTCTTGATCTAGACACTATACTTTTATTGATACAGCCTAAAATCGCATTAATCTTGTTAACTGCTGCATCACACTTTTGATTCATCTTCAATTTGTGGTCTACTTGGACTCCCAGATCCCTTTCACATGTAGTCTCATTCAGCCAGGTGTCCCCCATCTTATATCTGTGCATTTCATTTTTCCACCCTAAGTGCAGTACCTTACATTTCTCCATGTTGAAATTCATTTTAGCTCTGTACAGGGTGCCAGGAAGAGGTGGCCGGGAGCCGCCTCTCTTTGCTGCATAGATGCGCTGCAGCAATCAAATTGTGCGGTGCAGCTATGCAAAAAAAGGGACCGCTAAAAATCGGCTCCTTTTTGCACCGTTGCAAACAGCTGGCGGCAGCACGAGCACGTCACTGCTGTGCGTCTCCATCTGGAGGCCGCACAGCAGTGACATCATCAATACGTGCGCCACCTATTTGATGCCGCACAGCAAGGATGCCCTAAGCATCACATGCGAGGGCCAACCATGACTTGGTTTTAGAAAAACTTTGGAAGAGCTCTAGAGTAGATCCAAAAAAATTGCCATAAACAGCCTCCCCCCACCAAAAAAATGGAATGAGTGAACATGGAGTCTGTTACAACCAGCCAAACCCAGGGAGATGTATTATGAGAACTCACACTTGCTTAGACCAGTCTGGAAGAGCCCTTAGAGAGCAGGTGGGATTTTTCAACATGGAAGATGGTTACAGAGGCAGGCATTAGACTTACATTCTATCTAATGTTACTCACTGTTTCCATTACTCAGGTGCTTTAGATTGTCTTGTTCCCAACCCTCTGGAGCAGGCTTTTAGGGTTCAAAGGGGCTGCAGGAAGGAGGGTCACCAGTTCTGGTAAAAGCAGTGGGATCTAGTGGAGGTAGCCTCCTGACTTATATGAATTTGTGACTGATTATGTTAATTTTTATTCTTAATAGGTTGCTATTCCCATGAGGTTTGATGGCAGTTCTGGGGTAGAGGTTCGACCTCCAGATATTCTTGAAGATCTGAAGGGCTATACTTCCCTCTCCTTATTTCTTCAAAGACCTCTCTCACGATTGGACAGCCCACAGCAGACTTCGGACATGTTTGTTATGTACCTAGGTGGCAAAGATGTAGGTATTTCTCGTTTAATCTATTCATCATTGTGCAAGAGAGGCAGTAAATATTTGAGTTATATGTTGTTATTGCTTAGAAATTGAACACAGGGGCTGAAGAGTATAGGGCAGAATAACTGGTTAATTAACAGGATCTAGCAGAACTCTCTGGCTTCTTGCAGTAACTATTCTCTTTTCACATAAATTTCTCTTTCTCGATCTTTCCACATCTTTGATCCTAATTGTCTAAATAATTCAATTACTTTGATAATGCACACATCTAAACAAAGAACACTTGGATTGGAGCAGGGTCACTTGTCCCCAAGCTTGTCATAGCCCCATTTATTCTTGTCCACAAGGTAAAGGAATCCCCTAATTGGGTCTGAGCAGCTCATTGGCCCCATCTCCCCGAACTGAATCTGTTTCCCACGTTAAAACTGCCCAAACATGTGACAACAGTAGCAGCAACCCTTGTAAATGGCAAAAGGAAAAGGAGGGTAGGTGGAAGTATAAGGTTCTTAAGCGAACTGAGCAGGAAAGCACTGATATCAGTACCTGATTTAAATAGCCAGTGAGCTGACTGGAAGAAGACATTTTCTTGACTTCCTCCAGTCCTGTCCACTGGCTAACTTAGCTGCACAAGATTGGCTGGCTTGCCCACTCTTCCCAGAGCCCACAAAAACTGTGAAGGCTTCTAGGAGGGGCAAATCAGCCAAAGAAAATGGGAACCACTGAAATATGCCTGATGCTGTGAGCTGCAAATGCCACTCCAGGTAAGCTGGAAACATTTTTTTGCTTGTTTAAAATTGTTTGATACTCCTTATCATGGTTTAGCATGATATGTAAACATAGACAGTGAATGTCTTCCATTTCTTGACTACCAAGGTAAGGGCAGTCCAAGACATTTTGCTGCTTTAAATGGAGCCGCAAATGGTAGCACACAGACACACTCTGTGATAAAATCTCACAGGTACCTCGGTGCTTTCCTGGCTGTAAAAAGAACAGCAGAAATAGATTAATAACAGTGCCTGCTACTAAAAGGATAATACCTGAGTAAATGGCCTCATGTGTTCTAACAGTAGGACTGACCCTGTTCTATAGTAGTCTAGTTGGGTGTAGTATGAGGGAGTTATAATAATTTGACAACAAAGAACAGCTGTACTGATGGGATGCTATGACTGCTGTAGAGAAACTTGACATGTGTGAAATGCTCTGTGGTCATAAAACTATTTCTGGCAGTGTTCCTACTAGTGGTCTGCCCTGAAACTGGACATTCTGAGGGCAAGTCAATGGCCATATTGGATCTGGGGAATGTGAACCCCATAATGGCTACATTATAGATGTCAAATTATGTACTTATCATGATTGCTGGCTAAGGAATCTTAAAATCCAGTTATATATTGGGGCAGGGGAGTAAGAAATGTCTAATAGAATTATCCGAAGACTGAAAAATTATAACATCTGTGGAGTTGTTGTTCCATTTATATTGGAATCAATCCAGTTTAAACATTTAATTTAAAAATAGGGACATGAAACTCTCTATACTCTTAACTTAAATTTCCATTTTTAGAGTTCCAAAGACTACATAGGCATGGCTGTTCGGGATGGCCGTCTTATTTGTGCCTACAGCCTAGGAGGCAGCACAGCTGAAATAGAAGTTCCTGAGCAAGTTTATGAGAGTGACACCAAAGATGCAACTCTGGATCTTGTGAGATTTGAGAGGTACAGGACACTATAATAAAGCCTTTCCAATTTTTATGGATTTATTATTCAAAGCCCTTTAATTATCTGTCCCTTATATTTCTTTTCTTTTTAGAATTTACCAATATGCAAAGCTAAATTACATTAAAGGTGCAACCTCCTCTTCACCATCAAGTCTAGGACCTTTTGAGGACAGCAGCGAGAATAGCTACACTCTCCTCAACTTAAATCCTGACAATGTCGTCTTCTATGTTGGAGGATACCCACCAGATTTTACAGTAATGTTTTTCTAACTGATGGAAATGATAGAATGAGAAGGAGCCTTTTCCCATGTAAACTATCATTATATAGTTGCTGTACATAAAGTAACTTGACAATAATATCCTGTAGGTAATAATATGTTCACTTTAAAAAAAATGAAATTCTATGTGAAGAATTATCCTGATTTTGCAGCAGAAGCAAAACTAACTTACTTTAAAATTATTTGTTCTGCTTCTCTTGTATGCAGAGACATTTGCAGAGCTATCTTTTCCCCCCTCCCAACCTAAGGAAGGGGCTAGTCAAGGATTTCTGGGGCCCCATTCAGACTGGCATAAAAGACGTGGAGGGAACTGGGCTGATCCGGATGCCCCTCCCCCGAATCGCTCCGTTAGCAAGTGCCCACTACAAATTTGAAATCGAATGCATTCTGTTTGAAATCGAATGCATTCTGTGTCTGCCGGTGAGGTGGCCGCTGTCAATCAAGCGATCGTCATGGTGACGTTTTGCAGGGCATTGGAAAGTGTCCTCCCCCTCCTCCCTTTTTTTAAAGAGCCAGGCACAGGGTTAATTTTTTATAAACCTGTGGGCATTTGGGTCAGATCTGCCCCTGTCCCAGGCAAAGGATGGAATTGTCATGCATTTTTTATGCTTTTAAAAGCAACATTTGTAGCTTTCCCTTTGCTCAAAAAAAATTGTTTAAAAATGTAACACTGATTGTAAGTGAAGTCTTTTGCAACATTGTAGCTTCCCCCTCTGCTGAACTGACCCCTTTCCACCTGCTTACACTTTGCCATTGCCTTCCACTGAGGCGGAGAGAGAGTGACCTCATGGAATCAATTGGGAATAAAGGGGAAATGCAGCGCATTAATAATAATAATAATAATAATAATAATAATAATAATCCAGGAGCAAGAGGAAATAAAGCACAAGCAAGCACACAGACATGACACCCCCAAAAAATGCGCATAAATTGTCAAAAGAGGCTGCTTGGGCTGCATCCATTTCCCTACATCCCCCAGCCTGGGCAATCCTCCTCTTCCTCCTTCCTCCTCCTCCTCCATCACTTTCTCCATCTCCCCCCCCACCCGCAGCCCTATGCAGCCCAGCCCCCCTTTTGCCACCTGTCACCCTTAGCATCCACCCTTTGGGCTCTTTCCTCCTCTCTCTCCCCTCCGATGAGGGGAGGGAATGCTCTAACCCATGGAATCAATTGGGAATAAAGGGGAAATGCAGTGCAGGCATTCTGACTGTAGCATCCGCATATAACAGTAATAATAACAATAACAACAATAATAATAATAATTAATAATCCAGGAACAAGAGGAAATAAAGCACAAGCAAGCACACAGACATGTCACCCCCCCAAAAATGCGCATAAATTGTCAAAAGAGGCTGCTTCTGCTGCATCCATTTCCCTACATCCCAGGCATGTCACCCCCCCAAAAAATGCGCATAAATTGTCAAAAGAGGCTGCTTGAAAAGGGGGGGGTTGTTTCTTTGATTGGGGGTTGGACTGGATATCCCTTGGGGATCCCTTCCAGCCTTGGGATCGTGAGGGACAAGAGCAATGGGGAGGCTGCGGGAGCTGGAAGTAGACCACCACCCCTTTTTCCCTCTGACACACACACACACACAAAAAGGGGGGGGGTTTGCCTGATGTGAGCTCTGTTCGTGACCTGAATTTTTTCCTCCTGCAAGGGAAGGAATGCCCAGCGACAGAGGGCTTTGGGCAGGGGATGCAGGGAAAAGAGGCTCCTAAAGAATGCCTTCCCTTGCTCCCTTCTTCCCAGGGCTCTTTCCTCCTCCCCCTCCCCTCCGATGAGGGGAGGAAATGCCTTGCCCTTTGCCCATCCTCTGACCTAAATCCCTCCCTCAATTTGCCTCGATCGTGATCGAGGCCAAGTTCTCATTCCCAGGACCCGGGTTTTTTAAAAAGAAACGGTATTTGCGCCGATTTAAAAAACACCGCGCTAGGGGCCATTTATCACGGAATGGGTGTGCAAGCCTTGGATTCGCTTGTGTGAGATTCGGGGTGAATATGAACTTCACGTGATTGATTCGGTTTCAGAACCGATTTTTTTAGTAGTGTGAATGGGCCCTGGGATGATATTATCTTTATTCCAATTTACATTTCAGCATGTCTCCGTTAATACTCAGGACTAAATATATGATTTCTCTCTTCTCATTTTTCCCTGGCAATAATCCTGGGAGGTAGATTAGACTGAGAATTGCTTTAACTCTGTAGTATGGATACACCTTTAGTCTGACAGTCTTAACCATTACACACCAGTAGTTCACAAATTCGGGTTCCTAGATTTTGATACCAGCTTTTAAAATCACCATCCAAGCATGATCAGGAATTTTGGGGGCTATAGTCCAACAACTTCTGAGGACCCATGTTTGGGAACCACTGTTCCCATTCAGCAAGTAAATGCTCCCAAATGTTTAGTTTAGAATTTTGGGCTAGAATTTTGGCTTTTTCTGTTAATTAAAAATACTCAGAATGTGGTATCCTAAATTTGTGCAAGCTGCTGTGACTGTACATTGCAGTCATGGAAATACAATATTCTATCACTCCTCATTGCAGGGTCTCATAGCAGTCACAGCTTTACATTTTTTCGTGTTTATACTGCCCATTGTTCAAATGATGCTATTGTCTCTGAATACTGTTTTTAATCTTCCAGCCTCCTGATACACTAAATCACCCTCGTTATGAAGGCTGCATTGAATTAGACAGCTTAAATGAGAGAGTTATCAGCCTGTACAATTTCAAAAAGACATTTAATCTCAACACTACTTTAGTGCAACCATGCAGAAGGTAATTTTTTTAACCAAATGACAAGTGCTATAAATAAATAAAATATATTTTGAATTTTATAATATATAATCTCTCATATTCTCTTCATCCCAGTCAAGGATGAGTAGACATACCCAGCTTTTAAAAGCCTTTAAGTTTACGTTTCTGTCATTTTGCAATGACATCTACAAGGCATAGGATTTTGTGAAAGAATCCAGTATACATTTGACTCAAAAGCAAAATAGAGTTGAGCAGATCGCAAAATTTAGGTATGCTAAATTGCTAGTCCTACAATCCATCTTGTATTCAGATCCTAATAAGACCATGCAGACAAGGATTCAGCTTCATTTCTTCATCTGATAGGTAATAAAATCTTCCTTCACTTACCAGTATAACACTGGTAATTAAGTGAAAACAGAAAAGATTCATCTCTAAGAGGGCACTGTTTAATGATACAAGGCAATCACCTTTGTGAGAATTAAAATTGGTTGTGTGGAACCAAAACTTATAACTGAGTGACACTTTAGGAAGAATTCACAGGACTTTACGTGGTGGGATTGATATGAGTGGTATTGAGCAAAGATAAAAAGGGGTTGGGCATGGGATATCATATGCTCGCTCCCACCAGTCATGAACTTCATAGCTTGGCATTTCTCATCTTGCTAGTTAGTCTGATCCAGTAAAGCAAAAAGAAGATCAGTTTAGGAGTCAGTACTCGTGTTTAAGAACAGAAACTCAGTAGAAGGGAAACACTGAGGGGAAAGCAAGTGAATATCCTGCTATCATCCCCTCTTTTATTCCCTTTCCCTTTTATTTTTTCTTTCAAGGAAAAGTGTTACAGCTGCACTTTCTCTCCCACCCCCTTCCTGAACCATCTGATCCAGTGTACTCAGATTCATGAGTTGTCCTTCTGAATAAAGCTCAAAGCAGGAAGGCCTTCACTGCCAGAGGTGCACCTTCATCTGGCCTTTGGTTTAGAAATGTTTACAGCTCTATTCTTGTGATAAAACAAAACAAACATTGTATATAAGAATTATTAAAAGTAAAGGTTTCCCCTTTGATGAAGTTGTCGTGTTCGACTGTAGGGGGCGGTGCCCATCTCCATTACCAAGCCAAAGAGCCAGCATCGTGAAAGATAACTGTGTGATCATGTGGCCAGCATGACTGCACAGAACGGTGTTTACCTTCCCATTGAAGTGGTACCTATTTATCTACTTGCACTTTTACATGCTTTTGAACTGCTAGGTTGGCAGAACCTGAGACTAGTGATAGGAGCTCAATATGTCCTGCAACATCTGGGCCTCTAACTGTCGACCTGCCAGTCTTGCAATTGTCAGAGTCAGCATCTTTATCGCTGAGCCACTGTGTCCCATAGAATTATTACATATTTTAAAATTCCCCTTGTAAGACTTCATATTGGGAAACAATTTTTTGTTCTGTCATGATTTGTATAACATTTCTTTATAAAGAGAATGTGCTCATAGGATGGCAGAAGTTTTCATTTGTATATTCCCGTATTACAGATACAAAGAACAGTCTGCAAAAATGTATTTTGAAGGCACAGGTTACGCACGTGTTCATGCTGCTCCACAAAATTCCGTTCTTTTACGATATGAACAAACTATTCAGACGACTTCAGATGAAGGACTGGTATTTTTCGCAGAAAATCAGGTAATTTAAATACTTCTATTCATGTAGACAGCCAGAAGTGGAGGGATAAAGCTAAATGAGCATTGTGAAAATAACTGATGTAAATTTTACTTTTTCAAATTCTATACAATAGAAAATATGAAGTTCAGACATTTATGTCTATTGAACTGCAATAAGAACATAATTATTAGTGCAGTAAGAAAAAATTATTGATGTTGTGTGCCTTCAGGTCATTTTCTGTTCATGGCAACCTTAAGACAAATCTATTGTGGGGTTTTCTTGGAAAGATTTATTCAGAGGTGGTTTGCCATTGCCTTCTCTGAGGGTATTATTTGTCCAACATTACACAGTGGGTTTCCATTACTGAGCAGGGATTTGAATCTTGGTCTCCCAGAATCCTAGCGCTGAGTAAATATGCTCATTTCCAGTGAATCCTTCTAACATTTTGCATTATACATTCTAAATTTCAGGACAAGTTTATCAGTTTGAGAATTGAAAAAGGTCATCTAGTATTCAGATACAAAATAGATTCACAGCCACCAGAAGAGATAGAAAGCAAAGAGGTCATAAACAATGGAATTGATCGACTGGTAAGTGTCTCTATACCCCCTCATACCTCCCAAAGAGAAATCTTGATAATGTGATATTTATAAATCAATCCATCATGTTAATTCAATATTTTAAACAGACAACATTTGTACATTTTACAAAATTAAAAATCCCTGGTTATCATCTTGTAGATCTTTTATATTTGTTAATTCAGATAAGTAATTTTTTAAAACTTTACTTTGCTCAATTGATTTTTTTCAAAAACCCAATGGAACAACATGTGGCCCCAAAGCCAAACTCCTTTAGGCTTACACTGGTTTTAAATCTTTTTTTTCCATTTCAGGTTGTTTTAATTATTACTCCTCAGCAGTTCACTCTGATTGTTAAATCTAGAGTACAAGCAAAGGCAAACACATTTCGGTTTGATTCATATTACTTGGGTGGAGTTCCAGGCTTCATAAGAGAACGGTGAGTTGCAACAATCTTGAGAATAAGGACTAATTTCTAGCATAGAATTTTGTGGATGCAGAAGAAGCACATTGTGGCCTTTCATGCTGAATACAGTTGCTTCCTCTCCTTATATTTAATGTCTAGTATGAGTTGGCTGGGCTACAAGCAGTTTAGTAGATCATACGTTCAGGCTTAATGCACATTAATCTAAAAAGCAAAAAGAGAAAATGGATGACAAAATAGACCTTTCCAAGGTCTAAGATGAAATTGAATGATTCTACTTATAAGAATGAAGGAAACACCCTTATATTAAGATAGAGCATTTGTCCAGTTAGTTCAGTATTGTCTACAACAGGAATGGACAACTGGCTGAGGTCTTGGGGCTTTACATGTCTCTTACTGGACAGTGGAAGGTTGTACCCCACATTTTAAAAAAATCACCTCAAATTGAATTCTCTGCAGGCATGTGGGGCCTTCATGTTTTGTTCCTGCTCCTCCCCCCTCCCCATTTTAATAACTTCCAGTTATGAGGAAAAGGCCTCCCCAGCCTTAAACAGCCAGTGGGTGACAAAATGCGGTAGTGAAATTGCCCTTGAAGGGGGCCTTTTGAGTAAAGAAAAATGTTTACAAGGTTAAAAGATCTTTGGGGGCCTTGGCAGCTGCAAAATGCTCTTGAGAGAGTTGCATCTAGCCTCCAGGCCATACTTTCCTCACCTGTAAATAGCTCTCAAGGTACCAGCCTTAGGTTTTTTTTTTTCCTAGTCCTACCTGGAGAATCCAGGAACTGAGCAATGAAAAATATGTGTTCTGTTGATCTGTGCCTCTTCCCCAGCTACATCTCTTGCTAGTTGTTCCCCACCCCATCTTCCCATTCAATAAATAATTTCAGGGAAACAAGGTTAATCTCCTTTATAGTAGCAGGAACTGCATCAGCTCACTCCCTTAATTGACAAGAACTTTGGCATGAGAGGACAATCCACTGCTTTTTCTTCTATTTGTTTGGGGTTTTTTAAAAGCAGATAATGTCACTATTTCCCTGTAGATTTAGTTACTGCTTTAATTTTTTTAATGAAATATTGCAATTTAAAAAATTCCTTTGTAAGCTATCCTGAGAAAGTGGATAGATATTCTTTGGAAATAAATTATTTCTCAGATGGTATCTTTCTTAGTTAAAAGTGAGCTCCAATGGAAATTGATGCCACTTTATTCTTCCTTGTATTGTTTCAGAAATAAATACAGCATGATAATTAAATGACACTTCAGTGTTGCTGCACCTTATTATGTATATTCCTTTTATCATGCTTTAGTTTATTTATTTACTTATTTATTTGCCACTTCAGTGGTCAGAAAAGCAAGAGAAGAGAGTAGTAGCTGGGTTTGTATAAACCATTCTCTTGTATAATTCCACTTGCTTGTAGTTCCTTTGGGTATACACATATTCAAGCATTACTGTCTGAGGAAACTAGATGGTGCTCTGAAAGTACATTCAGTACAGATGCATACATACACTTAATATTGAGTAAGTGAAGCCACCCTTACTTTGGACTTCCAATTCACAAACACAGGCGCTCAGAATATAGACCTGAATGTCCATCGTTCATCGTTCTAATGCTGCATTTCCTAGTTGCTATTCTCTTTGAATTGAAGCAACATGCAGAAGGAGGGCCAGTGTACTAAGTGAGTTCAAGAGCTGCAATCTTTTCTCAGCCATGAAGTGACCTATGACAAGTCACAGTCTCTTAGCATCAGTTATTGAATTGCTGTGTGAAGATAAATCAGATAGATAGTGGCAAGCAATTCTGTACAACAGGAAAAGGAAATTGGTAGGAACAGTAACACCAGCCTCAAAAGCTTTTTATTGTTGTTGTTGTTGTTATTTTATTTCTGGAAGCAGCTTTAATATATCCACACCTCCATTTCGTGGATGCATGATGAATGTCAGAACTTCATTTGAGTCTACCCCTACCTTCACTGAAACTCTTGGTGTCAGCACAAAATGCCCTGATGATTGGAAGGTAATTTGTGTTTTCATTTGTTATTGTATTGGGAGCATTCAAAATTATTTAATTACAATTGTCTTTCATTTTAAAAAAACCCTTTAAAACCTTTTTAAAAAAGATATTCACTGCAGTGAGATTTTTATGAACCCCAAGTAATTCCAAAACTCATGTAAGAGTGCTAATCATACCTTCAGTATTACTAACAGAAACAAAGAAAGTCGGATCAGTAAGAGAAAAACATACTCATTATTACTTCTATTTTTAGCTTGTGAGAACTGCAACTTTCTCCAAGAATGGAGTACTTGGACTGAGTGATGAAGGTTTCCCATTTCCCAATGATTTCCAAGTTGGTTTTGGCTTTCACACATTAGCGCTTGATGGAGCCTTGTTAAATTACAATTTACGGGTATGAGAGATATATTTTTTTTATTTCAATATAAAATTGTTTGCTGAAAAATTTAAATTTTTTGTAATTTATTTCCAACTTCATTTGTGGATAACTTGTTTTTGTTTTCTAGCCTGATATACTTACTATACTCCTAAGAAATGGTTCTGTAATTGTACAGTTAGCTGATGAAGAAAGCCAGTCTAGCAAGAGATATGGAGATGGTTTAATGCACTATGTAACAGTAATGAAAGAAGGTGACACGTAAGTCCAGTATTTTGATTATGGAACAGAATTTTCTTAAAGACTTTACATTTGGTTATAAAGATCGAGTTTAAACTGCTCTAGGATTCTGACAGGGATGGATGTTAATCCTTAGACACAACAGAAGATCTTGTAACTCTGTAGGATGTGTTTAATGGTTCCATTTCACAATACTGACAATGACAAAATACAGAACCAGAGTATTTCTAATTTTAAGAATCAAACTAGATATCAATGTGTTTATGTGATAAGTAGTAGGAGTTATCCTCACCCACATAATGTCAATTTCTGCAGTTTTCATTGGAATTACAATTGAGAAGGTAAGAGTTAAACCTACCCTCATTTCATGTCATGATCCTAATGAAAATCAGCTAGGAGCCCTAGCATTTTTAAGTCCCATTGTGGATGGATACCACGCCGTTAAATTAATACAGGTTTATCCTCACTGTGTGAGCTCACACTCAATAATGTTTTAGCTCCAGATACTTAAACTGGCATAAGTCTTACTTGGCGCTTTGTGCTAATGCTTTCCTCATCTCCTTCCCTCATCCCATAGACAGTGCCATGAACCTGAGAATATGATTTGCTTTTATGTTTGGTTGTACAGAATCCCAATTTAGCCTTAAGTAGGAATCAGAGATGTTTTAAAACAAACTCCAAAGATAATGGTTTAAAAAGAAACACTAGTCCAAATAAGACAAATTCAAACTAGAGATTATTTAGCTATTTTAAACTGATGACCCAGAATACACTGCAGAAATATTCCAGTGAGACTGCTTTAACTGCCCTGACTCAATGCTAGGGAATTCTGGGAACTGTAGTTTTGTGAGACATTTAGCCTTCTCTGTCAGAAAGCTCTGGTGCTGTAATAAACTACAATTCCCACGATTCCCTAGCACTGAGCCAGGGCAGTTAAAGTGGTCTCAAACTGGATTATTTACGCAGTGTGTTCCAGGCCATCATCTCTGATTCATATATATGGTAATGCTGAGTTGAGAATCTGTAAACAGTTCCAAAGTCATCCTTCTGGAAAAGAAAAAGAAAGATACCTGGTAAGTCTTTGCTCAGGCTTATTTCATCTTATGCAATAACACTAAACTGTAGCTTAATATTACATGTGAGTAAGATCAATGTGTGCTTTTCATTCTTGTTTGGTGTACTATTTCTACAAACAAGCTTTCTTACATAAACCATGACTGGGAGCACTATATTTAAGAATGCAGAGGTATTCTCTGGATGGAACAGAAGAGCAATCCACTTCACAGTTGGGCTAAATTCCACATACCAGCTCACGTAGCAAGAACATCCAAATCACATGGAATGCTCCTCTGAGCCACCCAAGAATGAATCACAACAATAAGTAACCAATCTCTAATTTCACACTCCTTGGTAAAACTTCCATTTAATTTCCCATTGTACATGTACTGAGTGCTTCCCTTTCAGAATAGTGCACTCTGCAGACAGGAAACTTTCCAGACCAACTGAAATGGCTAAAACATGACCAGCACGTGCAGAATAACATCTTGGGTTTTTTATGCATACAAAATAACAGATGTTATTTCCTTCCTCTTCTGTGTTTTCTTTGAATGTACTTGCTCTAAAACATTCTTTTCAAACTCTTTTGATGTTTGATAGGAAGCTAGAAATCATGATTATGTGTTGACATGAATCCAGCTAAAGGAAAAATAAGATGAATAGTGAATGGTACCATTGTTTTGAAGACTGTGCCTGCAGTTGATTTGTATTAGCTTAGTGGGTGGGGAGCTTCAGTGATTTGATTCTGGTGATATGAATCTCATGTGAAAGTTATCACAATCATACAATAAACCAGATAGTTGGAATTTCAATTTGTTATCAGCCTGTGACAACCAATTAGCCACTAGACTTCTTGTTTTAGAAAACACTGAGCTAACAATCACATTCAGGATTTTTGTGCTTGAACTGTAATTGTTACATATGATTGCTCATATTAACCTAATGTTTACATGAGATTTTTAAATCAGTTTGGGGTGTTGGTGAAATCACAGAGCAAAGAGCATACAACTTGTATAGATTCTTTGACTGTTCACAGAAAAACAGGGTTTGTTGATTTGTAATTGGTGCACATTCACAAGACAAAAGGGACTGTGTTGGTACTCAAAGTCTGTCTAGTACATGGTGTTTTCATGGCTTGAATTTTGCTGTTGGTCCAAAATAGAGTAGAACCCTTGGATCAATAGGATTTACATAAGTGTTGTTTTATTATTCAGTAATAGATTCATTAGGTCTATTCTGTTTGGAAATCACCAGTAGGATTTAGCTTGTGCCAGAAAGCAAAAACCAAATAGATAGGATACCCCATGTGGCCACATACTTTTACATAAATAGTGCAGAATCTGATTCTGATTAATCACAGTCCATTATAAAAGAAAAGAAAAAGAACAAAAGTCAGTTTGTCTGCACTGGTGATTAAATTAGCCAAGCCTTTTATTCCTGATATGCTTTGAAAGGAAAAGGCTATGCTTGAAATAATGTTAAACGCTCAGGGCACCATCTTTTGTAAATGTGAGGTTAGCATCCATTAGATACAGGGCACTGCAATAGCTGTTTGAATACTGCAGCATGTCCTCCTTCTGGAGGCTACTTTGACCTCTTAACTTGCCTCTTCTTGGAGACAGACAAAAACATTTTTGTTCAATCAGGCCTTTGTTAATAGAGACTGATTACATGATCTGTCTGCTACTCTGTATGATCTATTTTACTGGGTTAATTGCTTGAGTGATTGTTTTTTAATATTTTGGTTGGCATTAGTTATCAGGACCTATAAGAGGGGGAGAGTTAGCCAGAATATTGGATCAGGGCCTGGAGAACTAAGGAAGGGCTGATAAATCCCTGACAGCCCACTCCCTACAAACAAACAAACCTCACAACCCCCTTCCATTGCATTATTTTACAAAGTTTAGCAGACATGTAGCTCTTCAGGCATTTTCTTGGTTTTTTACATGAACCTATCTAATTTTTTAATGAAATGCATAGATCATTTCACTCTGTGAAATCGGGTGTATTCACTTAAGTGATTACCACATACTGCTATTTCACGGGAAGAGAAGCAGCTTTGGCAATGCTGATCACATGATGCTGCCTCCCACCCATAGCTACCCTGTCCCCCAGCTGTCTCTTTTCATTCATGGCAGAACCTATGAAAGAATGGGCAATCCTGCAGAGCTCTAGAATTGTGTAACAAAGTTGGGGGGGAACCCCCCCCCCCCCTCCAAAAAGTATGGTTGGTAGAACATAAAGGAAGGAGGTGGGGTTAAGGAGAGGACAAGAAGAGAGCACAATGGGGCAGCAGCCTCGGGAATGAATGAAAGAACTGAAGAGATGGCTGCGCTATAAATTGTATGTTTGCATTTTATTTTACTTCCATGACTGCAGTGAGAAAGGTGTGATAATCTCCTTAGACTTTTGAATTCTGTTGTTGTTCATAGCTCACATTGACACTGTAAACAGGAAGACCACCAGTTCATTATATAACGTAAATCTACTATGTTTTTCAAGTCCAAATTTGACAAGTTCTTTTTTAAAATCCACCCATTTCGTATTATACCATTATCTTTACTGAAAAAAGACTCAATTTCTTGAGCTTCAACACAGTCTTGTTCCATCTGGTAGAAATTTTCTCAGAGGCCCTTTTACTTGTGCTTTATGCTGTAAAATGGTTTTGGAACAATAGTTAAAAAGTGATAAACACACCTTATATGCAAGTAATGAAATGTTTAATAGTTCTGCTCAGAAAAATTTCCCTCTGGTTTGTATTTTTCTTGTTCCAGGCTTCAAATGTTGATTGATGATGTCCCTGAGTCAACAATAGTTGAAATGCTTCCTATAATAGGAAGGAAAACACTCAGTCGGCCAATAGAACTTGGTGGTAATAATTTTGAAGGTTGCATTTCCAATGTCTTTATACAAAGGTAAACATATATTAATAAATTTTTATTTACGTGTAGTAATGTGCTTACTGGAATAAAATAGAGTTATTAGCATGGATGATACACTTGAGAACATGACTGAAATAGAATATCTGCATTATTTGAAGTGGAAGGAGAATGCCTTCATGCAGTATATGAAAATGATAATGCTATCTTGTGCAGGGTTCAGACCATCCTTCCCCTGTGTTTCCTGTTGCCTGCACTTCCCTCTCATTTTTCCTAGTCTGTCATGTAAGCTATAGGAACAGGTCCACTTTCAACATAGGCATAGTGCTTTCTGCACTGCATTTTCTTATCCAAAGTGTGTAGGTGTAGCTTTATGATACTTCCACATCCACGTAACCACACTGATATTGCTGAATGAATGTTGTTAATTTCTCCAAGGTCCTAAAGCACACTTGAGAAAAAATCCAGTTTGAGACTGCTTTAACTGCCTTGGCTCAGAGCTAGGAAACCCTGGGAATTGTAGTTTATTGTGGCACCAGCAATCTTTGACAGAGAAGGCTAAATGTCTTACAAAACTACAGTTGCCAGAATTCCCTAGCATTGAGCCAGGGCAGTTAAAGCGGTCTGAAACTGGATTATTTCTGCAGTGTGTTTTGGACCTTCAGCATTTTGCCTACTGTCATCAGCATATGTAGTCTCTCCTATGTATCAACTATTATCTAACACAAATAATAGAAAAATTATCGTAAATCCAGTGCAGGATTACAGCCTAGAAATTGGCAGGTCTTTGTGAAAAAGGACCTATCTCACATGTAGTTCATATGGAGAAATAACCGAGGTTATTTTTTTTTCCTTTGAAGGCCTTTGAAATAAACCATGATTAGCTGGGTTTTATCCTAGGAACTTTGCCTCTTACTGTATTGCCTTCCATTTAGCAGATGGAAAATTTGTATGTGCCATTTTTATTGACAATGCATGCTAGTGCAAAATAAATTCAATCACAGGAAATAGTTACTGAGGGCAGTTGTAACCAGAATAAGCATCCACAATATAGACAACAACATTTTTGAAACTAAATTTCCACAGGTCATCACAGAGAGATGCTTTGCTTTGTCCAAGGAATCCTTCACTTTAGGTTGTTCTCTTCTGTAGCAAGTCTGAATCTCAAGAGGCAATGTGAAATCATTTTACTATTTGTTATCTCTGTTTCAGAATGGGACAATTTCCTCATGTACAAGATCTAACCAATTATGAGGAAAAGACTGATGTGTCTTTAGGCTTCTGTATGATAAAGAAACAACCACAGCCATTGCTACTGCGGGAACTAACAGAGCCGTATCCTGAAATGGCTTTGAAGGTTGGGCATTTGAAGGTTTTTTAAAAAATGGAGAAGGGGACACAATAATCCAAAATCTATGCATCCATAAAATATAGGTTCAGTTGCCAAGCTTTCAAAAGTTCCTTTTAAAGACTCCTAATCCCAGAATCACTCAGTGACCATCCTGGGCAATTTGGGCAGTCGTATTCTTAAAAAGAGAACTTTCCCAAGCTCTGTTCGGTTGCACTAGGAATAGAGAGAGGCAGGCACTTGTCAAGACAGCTCCCTCTTCCTAAAGCCTCAAGCCAAGCAGAGCTTCTGGTGAGCTTAGACCTTGGAGGAAAAGAAAGCTGTCCATCCAATTTACTGTCTGCTTTTGTACTGCCTCTGTGCCCACCTTCTTTTTTCAGCTCCACATACAGTCCTAGCCTGAATTAAGTATATGTTTACAGTTCTGGTGCATCCTGTTTGTGTAGAAAAATCAACATACAAGAGAAAGAAATGGGATGATTTTAGGGCCATATAAAACAAAGATGCAGAGAGCGTTATAGAGAGGCTCACTAGTAGGAATTACTTATTATTTATTATTTATTATTATATTTATTTGTATCCCACTCTTTTCCCAGAACTGGGACTCAGAGTGGCTTCACAACATTAAAACATTATGATTAAAAACATAGAAAAAGTACATTAAAAAGGAATTAAATTATTACAGTATTAAAACAGATAGTTATTTGTTAATGCTCTTTTTCTTCACTTTCAGGAGTATTGAAGAATTGCTCCTTTGTCCAAATTATATTTTGCTAAGAAATGTTATCTTTTAAAGGATGAAAACTGGAATTCATTAACAGTAATTAAAAAAAAAGCAGCCTGATCACAACCTATGGTTCTGATTCCTGACAGTAGATTTGTTATTTCAGGTTTAGTTACAGATATTGGGAATGTTCATGGGATTTACATGCTTGGAGAGTTTTGTAGTCCAATTGTATGTATAATTTAATAAACGTATGACGGAAGTCCCACTAATTACAACATGTAAAATTGTTGCCTTCATTACAGTGACAATGACAATGACAATGACTATTTGTATCTTGCTTCCGCCCAGAATTGGGTCTCAAGGTGGCTTACAGTTTAAAAGAGTAATACAGTATAGTTAAAACATAGAAAGTGTATGTTAAAATAGAATTAAACTAGTCACAATATTAGGTAAAGGTAGTCCCTTGACATGTCTAGTCATAACCAACTGTAGGGGGGCAGTGCTCATCTCTGTTACTAAGCCAAAGAGCCAGCGTTGTCCGAAGACAAATCTGGTGGTCATGTGGCCAGCATGACTACACCAAATGAAGAGATGGTGTGAGTGGGGTGAAGGTCAGTGGGAGGAGAAAGTAGAGGTCTCAGGTTTTTTTAAAAATTAAAATTTTTAAATTTTATTTTTTAAAAAATATATATTTGAAATATTCTTTAAAAACATCACATCTTACCAAATTTTCATTTTAACTACATGAAACTATATGCATGTAAAAGCAGTGTGTATGATATTGTAATTTAAATATATAATTTTAATTTTGCTAGTTGTTTATGCCACAACTATTACCATTACATTCAGTGATATGGAAGAATTACAATTTATGAGTAATACTTGTACAAAAACATTACTAAGGATTCTGTATGGTGTGGTATGTGAGGAGGTCAATGAGGGGTGACACTGTGAGATACCACACCAACTGACGCCAATCCTAATGATGCCACCCCCACCAGCCATGCTTGCAGTGATGGTGGAACTGAAAGAAGCGCCTCTCCTGATAATCTCAGGGCTCGAGCATGCTCATACTGAGGAAGATGTGGTCTGCCAAATAGCTTGAGCTGAGCCATATAGGACTTTGAATTGTGTCCAGCACTTTGAATTGTATCTGGAAACAAACTGGGAACCAGTGGAGCTGTTTTTACAGAGGCATAGCTCCAGTTAGCACTCTGGCTGAAACTTCTTGAACTAGTGGAGCTTCTGAACACTCTTCAAAGTCAGCCCATGTACAGCATATTATAGTAGTCCAAACAGGATGTAACTAACATATGTACCACCATAGCCAGATCCAGCAACTCAAGGAACAGGGACAGTTGGTGCACAAGCTTTAAATGTACAAAAATGCTCCTGGCCACCACAAAACGTGGGCATCCTGGTTAGAAGATGAGTCCAGGAGTGCAGTTAACCTACTAACCCGTGTCTTCAGAGGAAGTGTAACCTCATCTAACACAGACAGAATCCCTGTTTCCCGATTTGCCTTTTGACATCAAGAGCACCTCTCTGTCTTGTTGGATTAAGTTTCAATTTGCTTGCCATCATCTAGTTCATTAGTGAGACAAGCAGCAGTTTAAACAAGTCAGCCACCTTGGATTGGGTTAGAAAAGAGTAGTAGTGTTGGATGTCATTCACATATTGATGGCACTGCTGGTATAGATATCTACTCCAAAGTAAATCCCACTACATTCATTAATACTTACTCCCAGTGAGTGTACACAAGACTGTAGCTTTAATCAGTTAAACTTCACAACACCTCTATTGTGCAGAAATAACTGTCTACACTGAGTTGTTAAATTTACTTTAAAGTATAGTGGAGAGAGGCTGAATAGTTTAATCAGAAATGCCATATTGAAAGCTGAGAGGAGAATTGTGTCTACATTTGAAAGCTTCAGGTTTTGATTAAATGACTTTTGAAGCTTCAGACTTATGACACAAACCAGGGGGCTTTCTACACGGCCCTTTGGGACGTCCGGAGGACGTCCCATTTTAAAAAAGGGGCGTCTCTTTTAGACGCCCCTGGGCCTCGTACGGACTCCGTCCGTACAAGATGGCGCCGGCCTTTCTACATGGCCGGCGCCATCTTTACGCATCGGACGCACAGCGTCCAGACGCGTCGCGCCGCTGCTGACGTAGCGAGCGCGCCCCTGGCGCCTCGCTACGTCGCAAACGCGACGCAAAAAGAAGCTCCATTTTGGAGCTTCTTTTTTCGGTCCGCGCGGGAGTCGGGCCGTCTATAGGCTCCGGCTCCCCCGCGGACCTTCTGGCGGCGGCGGCAGACCGCCGCAAAGCGGCGGTGTGTACCCTGCCCAGGGGAGAAATTAGCAAGATGAGACAAGTAAAAGAGAAGAGTAAATACAGTGTGAACTCAATGAAATCCACAATCCTTGATTCTTTCTCTCCCACTTCCCAAAATAATGATGCTCTGTTTTATATTACGTTGTTAGAGGTGCCAGTGCTAAAATCATTTTTTCTTTTTACTTCCAGAGGAAAAAAATAATTGCCTATCTGACAGATGCAAGTGTACAGCAAAGCAACAAAAGTTGTCCTTTCCACACACCATTAAATTTTGTCACTGGAGCTTATCACTTTGGCAATACTCCTGACACTCATTTGCTGTATACAACTTCCCAAACATCATCAAGAGACCGGTAATGAGATGAATTTTTATTCTAAGCATTTTATATTCTCAGAATTTAGACCTTTATGAGCAGAGCCTCAAAATGTTACTTTTTTAAAGCAACAACTTTCATAATGCCAAATTTGATACACCATGATGCTTGGGGGATTCTGGGAATTGTAATCCAAAATAAATCCCTCCCCCCATGCTCTATATCAGATATTGTCAGCCTAAGTGCCTAGGTTTTACCTAGCTAGGCTAAGGGCTGAGGAAAGTATGTGAGGATCAAATAAGCCAGAGGCAACAAGCAGCAAATCAAGAAAACAAGGTCTAGAAGCAAAGAGATAATCAAAAGACAGGCTTGGTGGGCAGGTACCAGTTTAAGCAGATGGAGACTAAACTGCTCAGACTAAGCTTGGAGAAGTACTTATATATAGCCAGCCATGGCCCTATTGGTCTCTCAGTTTATATAGTCCTGGCTGGTGCTAAGACTTCCATTCTAGACAGGTGACTATGCCACAGTTTAATCATTGGAGGCTATCACACGGGACGGGAGGCTCTCAATCTTGAAAGAGAAGATAGCGAGGTCAATTCGAAAATTGATTTATCACACCTTACACGGCCTCCCCGAACGCAACCCAGATTCTGTGCAAAGTAAGCCATCACATCGGTGGGTTCTTAATTGCAAATTGGCACCCTTGTGCATGCTCAGTGAGACTCCAGATGACTGGAGCATAGCATATTTAGGTGAGTGAGAGAGAGGAACCAAGGAACCCCACAATTTGCAAAAAAGGTTGGGGGAGAGAATGGTTGAAAGAATATGCTCTATTCACATTAAAACGAGCATATATTCACTCTTGTCACATTAAAATGTGAATATAATGGTTATCCAATAGCTCCCGGTCCATGCTTCTTAATTAGCAGGCAGCAGCCCCCCCCCCCCCACTCAGCAATGCTGAAGAACAAGCAAAAGTGTGGCTTCGTGGGAACCCCCCCTTTCCAGATTGGGGGGGAGAACCAGGAACAAAGGAGACATGCACATCACACCAAACAACAGTGCACTGAGTGCGAAGTTGCCTAGGAATAGGGTTTGTGACTTTGCTAGTTCACTGAATTTACTTAACTGTGGATTGACGCGTGATTGCGTTTGGAGTGCGTTCGGACTGCCAGCGATCGCATGTGGTAACCTTTCGCGCAATAACGTGAATACGCATGATTGCGTTAAGGATGACACTGGATTATACTTCCAATTTCAGTCGTGTGATAAACTCCATTGATAGGCTAATCTGAGAGCTGTCCAAGTGGTGCAAGAAGTAAGATACCTGAATTCTGGCCCAGTTCCAGCTACATAATTACAGCACTTTATTCCACTTCAACTGCCATTGTTCCATCCTATGGAAGGCTGGGATCTGTAGTTTAGGGAGGGGCATTTAGAATTCTCAGTTAAAGAGCTCTGGTGCCACTACAAACCTCATGATTCCATGGGATGCAGCCATGGCAGGTGAAGTGGAATTTAGTGGTATAAAGTAAATGGGTCCCAGGTTTCTAATTTAAGTACCCTGGCACCTGAGCCTTACAGATATTTTCAGATTAGCTTGCTAAAACAAGATTGTATGTTAAGTTTGAAAAAGGGAGCAAAAGATGTATGTTTGACGTGATAACCAGTCTCTGATATGGTAGCCCAGTTTTGTATATTTGCCTAGCCTTGAAGGACATTGTGTATCTCTGGACAAGTTTCTTCCTTCACCAGAAGGTTACTGAGCATGTTTAAAAGACAAGAACTGCAAAGCACCGTGTGCCTGGAACATTAGCATAATGAAAAAGAATAATAATATACCGTTCCATTTCTACTTCCTAATTTTCTATGCCTTTGCCTTCTATACATATTTATTTATTTTTACATTCAAGATCACATTTTGCAGTTGATGTTCGTACAGCATCATCTAGAGGACTGATCTTCTTCATGGGAGAGAAACTGGGGGGCAGATACATGTCCCTTTACCTTTCAAAGGGACGTTACGTCTTTCTACTTGCTGCTGATGGAAGAAAGATCAAGATCAAGAGCAAAGCCAAATACAGTGATGGACAATGGCATACGGTGAGTGGGAGGGATGCTCAGATTAAATAATTCAGATGTCCATTACCTATTAAAGTACATAGGACAACTTTCTACTTCAGTTTCATCATTTTAGGAAAACTCCCAGACAGACAACATTCCTTACCATATAGATTATTTCTGAATATTGTTTGACATCCTAGGACCTAGCAGCTCAGCCAATCCACACTGAGACTTCATCACTAGCATCAAGAACTCACTTTGTGCATTATAACATTAATCTGTGGAGCCTACAACCAACTGTTTTCCAAGATAATCTGCTTCCCCTCCCCACCAAAAAACAGGAAGTGGAATTATGTGCTTTCCCCCCTTTCTTCCCCTCTTAAATGTAAATATCCCCCACCTCTATACTACAGCTATTATACAGTGGGGTCCTGCCATCCATGGATCTGAGCATCCACAGATGGCAAGCCCCATTGTTTCCATGGGGTAAGGGGACAGAACAGATCCCCCACGGATAAGGGACAGCTGTATTTGCACCAGTGGCAACAGCAGTTAAATTCACTTAGGGTTCCCTTTAAATTTAAACTGGGATTTGAATCCTGGTTCTAACAGAGTCAGCATGGTTTAGTGGTTTCAATGCTGGATTATGTCTCTGGAGACCAGGATTCGAATCCCTGCTCGGGCGTGGAAACCCATTGGGTGGCCTTGGGCAACTTCAGAGGAAGGCAATGGCAAACCCCCTCTGAACAAATCAAGAGACCTTGGAAGGCTGCACTCTTCCTCACTGCACCTGTCCCTATTAATAATAAACAAACAAACAAAACAAAAACAAACACCACTGTCTATTTTTTTGTCCCAAATGCCCTCTAGAGGGCATTGAGAGCTTTTCTACCTATTTTCAAGGCCTTCCTGGGCTATTTTAGCCTCAGGAGTGTCCCTTTTTAATAACAGGAAGTGTTCATTTATTATTTCAAAGACAGCCTCTCTTGAGCTGAAGTTGGTCCATGAGGTCCCCCAAACATGGTGCGAATGCCCTCTAACTCAGGGGTAGGCAACCTTTTTGAGCCAGGGGCCGGGTTGCTATCCCTCAGACAACTGGGGAGCTGAAGCCAAAAAATAAATAATTAAATACATTTTAAAAAAATTAATTAAATACATAAACCGGGATAAATGTAGGACAAAATTTTCAAATAGAGGATACTTTTTTTTAAAAAATGGAAGACACACAAAAAAATTTGCTGATTTTTAAAAAAATGTTAATATAAATGCATGTTTCGGAGGCTTCTATAGACAATTGCCCCCCTTGCCCACCTCCTCCTGATAGGCCAAAGGCCCCACGCCCTCACGTGAGAGGCCAAAGGCTCCAGCGGCAATCGGCAGCAGGACCGGGCAGGGGCCAGTCCCAAGGCCTTGCCGGGCCGCAGGTTGCCTACCCCTGCTCTAACTCCTTAGAAGGCATTTGGGAACAAAAACATTTTTTAAAAAATGTTTACATTTTTACCCTGAGGCATATTGGGGGGAGGGGGCTCCTAACATGGTGGAAATGTGCTCCTTAGAGGGCATTTTGGAGAAAAGTTTTTTTTCTAAAAAAATTACCCCTAGAGACCTCAAAAATAACTCTGGGGACTGCATGTGGCCCGGGGACTGCACTTTACCAGTAAATGAAGGAACTGCTAGAGAAGTGTATAAAAGATTAACTGAGAGACTGGAGATTGCACGCATTCATCCATGGTCATTGTGTAGGCACTAAATTACATTTATATAAGTAAATATTCCCCAATTCAGCAGGTATGCAAAACAGCAAAGTAAGGTAATGGGCAGTGATGTGTGAACAACTTAGCTTTCTTTCCTTTCCTTTTCTTCTTTCCTAAGAAAAGAAAATTAAACAAGCTCTTACCCCTTATAATTATGCAGTCTCATAAATATTAAAGCCTGTGGGTGACACCTTGTAAACTCTTAAGGGACAATGATCACTGCATTATTGAAAATACAGAGTGATAAAATACTTGAAAAAGCAGAGTCTGATTATTGCTTAGAATGAAGAGAAAAATAGTGTACACTAGACCAAGCCCTTACTTTGTACTGCTTAATCTCTCTGTATCATGTTGGCTAAATACATACATTTCTCTCCTGAAAAGGTGACATTCAGCCAAGTTGGACAGAAAATGCGTCTTGTAGTTGATGGTTTGAAGGCTCGAGAAGGGAACGTACCACCTGCATTCTCTACTAAGACCGAGTCACCAATCTACCTGGGAGGAGTCCCTTCATTAAAGATTCAGGTAAAAAACTGAGGTGTTAGTTGACGTGGAATTAGATCAGGGTTGGACAGCACTTTTCAGTCGAATTAATGGCTAAATTCCAATCTGGGAAATGGCTCAGGGCTGCATTCCAGCAGTGAGTTGGGCTCTAAGGGCATAGATTGAGGAATACAGGAACAGGACAGGTGGTACTTTAGCAAAGTTGGTAGTACCAAATGTAATTCTTTTTAATTTGGGCATATTCAGCATCAAATATACAAAGCCCATTTCAGTTCTGTGCAGTGTACTGCTAAGCAAGCACCAATGTACCATCTTCCTGGTAGCAAAGCAGACCTCAGATCTGTGTATATAAAGGTTTTGCAGCTGCAGGGTGCTTCAGTTGTTGTTGTATGCCTTCAGGTTGTTTTTTACTGTGACCCTATGGCAAGTCTCTTCCTGCATTTTCTTGGCAAGATTTGTTCAGAGGGGGTTTGCCTAACCTTACCCCCGAGGATGAGAAAGTATGACTTGCCTAAGGTCACTCAATGAACAGGGGTTCAAACCCTAGTCTCCAGAGTAGTTGTAGTCCAACACCTAAGCCACTACATCACACTAGCTTTCTAAAGTTTTAATGCCCTGCTCTTTTAATGCCTTTGATATTTAAATAACTTTGTATTAGGTTTATAAGCTACTCTTATGTCAGTCACTGATAAAAGATAACAGTGAGGTTTTTCTGTGCTGGAGGAAAAAGGAACCGTATACACTCCCTCTGGGCCAGATTTGGCTCATAGGCTACAAGTTTCTCATCCTTTGTTCAAGACTATTTTCAAACTACACATATTGATTCTACTTTAATTTCCATAGTTCTGTCCTGTGGAATCCTGGGTTTGTAGTTACATGAGGTTCTTTGAAATTCTGTGTCAGAGAGTTCTATGCCTCACCACACTGCATATCACAGGATTCTGTATGATGGAGACATGGGGTTTAATGTCCACATTCTTCAAGGAAGCCAATATTTCCTCTTCTTTTCTACAGTGCTGTAGAAATAAACAACAACATCAACAATAATAATAATTTTCAGCTGCATGTAAAAAAAAGTGAGAGTCACAATATGATCAGTATGCCACCTTCCAGCTTGACTTTCACTAGAAAATCAAAAATTATATTTACCATGAAGATTCATTCTGGGAATGGTTTTATGCACATGCCAGCCCATGCTATTAGGAGTGTTAGTTATTTTTCCATTACTTCCATTGAGACTCTTTCCTTCTCCAGCAGTTTATTTTATCCTGTCTAGATAACCAGCTATGCTTCAGCCCTTTTCCAGTAAAATAATTAGAAAACAACATAATAAGCAGGATAGGGATATAGATGTAAACCCAGGTTTTGATTCATTCTTTTCCAGCACTTGCATAGATGCATAATAGTTTCACTGGCACCTTAACTGAAATTATACTGTCCACAGAACCATGCTCTTAGGAGGAGAAAACTGCTTTCTACAAATAACATTTTTGCACTGATTATTCCTCTTTGGCTTTTGTAGCCATTCACAGAGCCTTTTCTTATTAAATTTATGTATTATATATTCATTTGATGATGGGATCTTCCAGGCATATTGTACATATGATGTTGACCATTAAATTATTAAGATGGGGCCATCTTTGGCTAACAAATCAGCTGGATCATGTTCCTTCTTTTTCTCTAGGTTTGTATGATTCTATGTTCCATCAGTGCTGCTCTCTCTGTCTCTCTCTATTCTGTTTCCTTAATCTGTTACCCTCCAAATATTTTGGACTATAGCTTTCAGAATTCTTTATCATTAGCCATGATATCTGGTACTCATAGAATTGAAGTCTAAAACATCTTGAAAGCAGCAGGCTGAGTAAACTGATCTAGTTTATTACCCTTTAGTCCCTTCTTTATTCCTTTGCAGACTTAAAATTATTATGTCTGAACAGTCCTACCTCTAGAAGAGAGGGGGCTGCCTAAATGTAAAGGAAACATTTATGAATCTGTTCATAGGTTTGGCTGCACTGAGTACTGTGCTGCTCAAATACATATGATTGAATTTAATGAAATCCGTGGTTTTGTGTTTTTGTTTTTTTATTTTGTATTTGTCTTTTCAGAATATACCAAAAAAGAGCTTTATGGGCTGCTTGAGAAATTTTAATGTGGGAGGAAAGCCTGTACATGCTTACCATCAGAACAGTGGTGTCTTGCCTTGCTTGGATAATGCTTTGGAGAATGGGATCTCCTTCTTCAATGAAGGGGGGCATGTTGTCATTGGTGAGTACTGCAGCAGGAGTTACTGGTTCTGATCATCAAAATCTTGGCATTCACTAAGGACTTTATCACACAAGACTAAAAAGTGGAATTTTAACAGAATAAAAGTATCTTTGGCCAAAACTTATCACACAATGTTGTGTCCATCCTGTTCCTGCCTTGCATTCCATTCAGTACTGTAGTGGACCTTTTCACAGACAGGCAAAACCCATCAGTAGGCTCTCAATCTCACAGCTATTCCTTTACTGCCTTCATGCAATAGGTCCCGTCCACTGCAGTTCTGCTTCTCAGGCAGTCACATGGTGTGAGTAGACGTGATTCTTCTCCTCTTCCCTTCCCCTTGCAGTAATCACAACATCTAACACCTTCCCACATTCACATAGCAGCTGGCTTCTGGAAGGTGTTAGCAGCCATGTTTGCTGCTCCTCTCCACAAAGCATGGGGCTGCTGAGTGAATGTGTGCACACAGCAGTCCCACACACTGGGAGTGGGGAGGAGCAGCAGCTGCAGTGGCTTCCTGAAGCTGGATGCTGTGTGCACATTCACACAGCAGCCAGCTTTGAGAAATGTTTGGCAGCCACAATTGCTTGTTTCCATTCTTCTGGAAAGTTTGGCAGTTCAGAAAACAGATCACGCAACCATGGATTGCCAAAGTGCTATCAAGTCTGATGAGAAATTATGCCAAACCAGTATGTTTTCATTCTTAAGCTAGCACAATTGTGGCAGGAAGAGTAGACTGGTGTGATGAAGTCCTCAGTTGAGCAAACAGAGCTTCCACTGTGTCCAGTCTTATTTAGAGCACAACCTTAACTCACTAAGATGACTGTGGGCCAGCTGAGTTAACACTAGGCCACCTGATGCTATGGTTTATCTAAATCTCATCCAGCCTAGGAATTTTGGACTATCTTGGCCCTGGTCCAAGTTTGTGCCAGCATAGTAATGGTATCCTTGGGCTGAGGGCAGTTTGGATAAGCCATAACATGGCTCTCTCTGCATATCCTTTGCTTTCTCTTTTTTGGTCTTTATTTTTCCTGATCCTAGTTGTACCTTTAGATCCTGTAGCCCCTTCAGGGATCACAAGAAGCTTCTGCCTATTCTTAATCCCCTATAGCTGGCACATCTTTTGAGTAAGGATTGCACTGTCACTATTTTTTTAATTAGTGAGGTGACCCCCTGTCTATGGTGGAAAGAAGCTGTTGAGCAGGGGATGTGCAGCACCAGCTGGTCTGGGGGCTACACCTACCCCATTTTCAACTATCCCTCCCCAACCTCTGAAAGCTACTCCCACCCATTTTTTTCAGGTCTCAAGACTGGATGATTACTTCCAGTTCTGAAAAATGATGGGGGGAATTAACCTTCAAATGGAGATTTGTGCCCTTGGGGGATTCTCAGAAGTCCATTTGGGGGGCTATTTTTTCAGCAATGTGATTCTTATAGTAGATCTGGGCCTGGATCCAGGGACAACACGGGGTTGGGGGCTGCCAGCAGGATGTCCAATACCCATTCAAATTGCAGAGCTCCCTCTTTTTTTGAACACCTTCTCATAGAGTCCCTGCAGCAACTAAGCAGTACATGGACTTGAGCTCATAATCTGGTCATCTTTTTTAAAAAAATAACTGTTCCCAATTCTTTTTCTGGATTTCAGAAAAAAACTTCTTGAAGAACTTGTACTATAGGATTGCATTTAGCATTCGTCCAAGGAGTTTAACTAGCATTTTAATCCATACTGGCAGCAAACAAGGAAACTATTTAACTGTTTACATGAAAGAAGGTGTGGTAAGTATGATTTTTCTTCTCTTTTTTCCAATTTACCAGCACTTGTTGGGAGGGAAAGGGGAAAGATTCTAGCCTTGAATTATTAAGGAGTAGTACCAATTGCTACTGAATATGACAGCAAGTAAGAGGAAGGAACTGACAAAAACATCTCTATGTATTCTTTGCCTATGAAAATCCTATGAAATTCATGGGGTTGCCATAAGTCAACAGGCAACATGAAGGCAAACACACAGACATTCTAGTATATCAGGAGAGCATCAGATTGTTGAAGGTTCATCTAGTATCACAAAGCCGTACACTGTTTGGCTGTAGAGAGCTCCAGAAAATTACTTTTTTAAAAACTATAGCACCCACAATCCCGTAGCCAAAAGTTGCAGCCAAAAAGAGTAACTTTTCAATGCTAGTTAGATAGTGAAAGTCTTGTTACGCTGTTGCTTCTTTTGAATTCTACAATGCAAGCTACATTAACATCAGTATGAGATGCCATTAAAATCTGTCCCTGACTCTCAACTGCATCTGGAATGATTTAATCTTCATCTGATTGGTGTCCTTGCATGCTCTCCAAGTGCTCTGAGTGTAAATGACATTACTGTGTTATTAACAGCAAGTAGCAAAAATTAACTTCAGCCTGGCAGCAACCAACCAGTAAACTCTTAAGGTGAATATATCCTTTCTTCAAGAGTAGAAAAACATACAATTTTAAAAATACCTTTTCCTAGGAGGAGATGTACCTGATCTTCAAAACAACAATCTAGGTTTTACATACAAGGCCGTTGCAAAATACACTGAAAAGAATCAAACTCAGCAAATGTTTCATGGGCGCTTATTTTTGTGTCTATGGCGCGTTATAGACGGGCCTTTAATACACCCCCGTCACGTGCTAGGGGTTGGCCGAGGACCTAGCGTCCATACCGGCCTCACCCCAGCACGTGACGGGGGCGTAAAGATGGCGGCACCCTATACACACGGGCGCTGCCATCTTTACATGCTGGACGCGTTGCGTCCGCACGTGTCACCCCGGAAATGATGCCGCAAATGCGCCCCTTGCGCTTTGTGGCACCTCTTCCAGGGCCTGGGAAGGAGCGCGATTTCCGTGCTCCTTCTCGGCAGCGTCCGGGAGCCGCGCCGTTTAAAGGCTGCGGCTCCCGGACGGTGCAAGCGGCGGCGGCAGCAGACCACCACAATCCGGCAGTCTGTAACGCGCCTTAGTTTTTATTTTTATTCTCTTCATTATTTGTGTGTGTGTAAATTAAAAAGTCTATTCTTCACAGCTCACTGTCTCTGGAAATAATGGCGCTGGAGAGTTCTTGACATCACTCACACCTCAGCAATCTCTGTGTGATGGGAAATGGCATTCCATAGCAGGTACTGTGCAATCTCATTCACCAGGTCCTGTGCAATCTCATTTTAAAACAGGAGAAACGATCAAACATCACAGAGTTCCCCAAAAGTGTGCCTTATGCTTCGTAAAAAGACTGTTTCCGAGGACATTATCACATGAGGCTTTTAAACTGAAATTAAAGCTAGAAAATAGCATTTTGCCATACCTATCACACAATGTTGTCTCTCTATCCCATTGCTGCTTTGCTTTTAAAGTTTAGAGCATCCCCTTTTCATTGATGGGAAAACCTATCAATAAGCTCCCAGTGTTGCAGTCATGCCACCAGTGAAACCTGGATGGTTTCATACTCAGTACCTGTTGCATCAGACCATTGCCCATAATGCACTGCTCGCTGACTTCACCTACTGTACATGTTGCATCAGACTTCCCATGATGCACAGCTCACCAAATGCTGACTCATGCACCTGCCACTTGAACTGTAGTAATCTTTGCTCCAGTTACACCTAGTGGCCACATCCATGTCATTTTCAGACCAGTGTGGCACATGGTCCTGACAATACTGGCCTAGCAGCACCTTTGCTGCTGAAAAGTGATTTTGGAAGGAAGTACTATATTTTTCACTGGAGAAATAAGGCAAGGAGTGCCTGGCCATTCATAGTTTGTCCTCACTCACCCCATCCAATGGGAGCTAAATAGAGAATGAGGAGGATTTATAGAATCATAGGGTTGGAAGAGACCACAAGGGCCATCCAGTCCAAACCCTTGCCATGTAAGAATACACAATCTAAGCATTCCTGACAGCTGGTCATCCAGCCTCTGTTTAAAAACCTCCAAAGGAGGAGATTCCACTACACTCTGAGGCAGCATATTCCACTGTCAAACAGCCCTTATCATCAGGAAGATAGATATTGGAATAAAAGAGCTAGCGAGAGAAAGAGTAAGCACCTGACTAATATCATGCATAGCTATTGCGATGGCTTATTGCCTCCAAGAATATTAAGTACTGCATTTGCCCAGAAAAATAATTTTTGACTTGTGGAGAGTTGTGTGGCTATCCATGGTTGCTGCAATGAGACTGCAACTCCATCAGCCCTAGGTGCCATATAGACAGTAGAACAGAATGCTGGGCACTGTAGTTCAGCAATATCTGTTGGGCAAAACAACTCCCACGTCTGGCTTAGGCTGCATTTGCACTACAAAAATAATCCATCATTTTAACTGCCATGGTTCAATGCTATGGAATTATGGGATTTGTAGTTTGATATAGCACCAGAGCTCTCTGACAGAGAAGGCTAAATGTCTCACAAAACTACAAATCTCAGAATTCCATAGCATTGAGACATGGCAGTTAAAGTAATGTCAGACTCGATTATTTCTGCAGTACAGATGCAGCTTTAGAATCATAGTGGATAAAAAGTCTTCAGATACATTGCCAAAGATAAAGGAGGAGAGTGAAAATCCTTTATTTAGCTGAAGTCAGTCAGTTTTCTGGGTGGGAGGTGGAACTGACTGATTCATCTGATTCTTTACAGTAACTCAGAAGAAAAACACTATGCATCTTGATGTGGATACAATGAGTAATTACACTACTGGACCATCAACTGTACTTTCCACCAACCATGCTCAACCACTTTACTTTGGGAGAGTTCCAGGTAGGCGGGCTTGTTATTTGCTAATTTTTCATGCATTAGTATTTTATTTTGTTTCGAACAAGTTCCTGATGAGCGTGACAGCCTTCCGAAAAAAATTGCACTGAGTCAAAAGAAAGCTGATTTGTCAACTCACTTTTTATGTAGAAATCTAGACTTTCCACTGTGGGCCAAATTAGATGATGTGTTCATTTGATGAATGCAGTCAAAGAGCATGCTTTTAATTAGAGATAAAGATGGGGGGGAAGCAACAGAATGATTATAGGGAGTCATAATATAACCTTCTTCCATCACAGCTTCTATTTGCATCAGGAGGAAAACCTCCATTAGCACAAATGGAAGCAAGTAACAGGCGGAGGGGGACAATATTTTCTAGAACCACTGTGAGGTAGGAAAAGGGGTAATTTCTCACTCTCTATCCCCTTTGGTTTTTGCTAGGATTTCTCTGTTGCTCCTTATTTACATTTTGGAAAACATGAATATGAATTGCATTCACACAATTGACATCCCATCTAGTTTGGCTCTCATTCACTAACGCTTTGCTGTTCAGGTCATTCAATAATATTCCAGATTGTGGAAGATTCTGGAGGAAATTCTTACAGCCAGCATTCTTATGCTTTAAATTTTCTCCCCCCCCCTACTAATAGGAGAAACAGATACTATGCATTTCAATATTTGGAGATGAGCACAGATTATCTGTCAGTCAGTTACTAAGTTATAGGTGAGGGAGCATCTTTGCAAAATTTAGGTGGAAAATGCAGATTTAGGTTCCATCTCACAGGCATGCCTTACATATAGGCATCTATAGCAGTGTGCATAGACCTCCTTGACCAAGCAACATGGCTGAGCAAGTGCACTGGTGCCTAGGACATGATGCTAACCTGCATATTCTTGAAATGTTCAGTCTTCATGTCAATACCAAACATCTGAGCAGAGCTAATACTGAATGCATGGTTACATTTCTTCTGGATTAAGAAGGCACAGCTAATATTGTTCCTTATGTATTGTTCTGTTCTACACAAGGAAAAAAGGCAGGGTCCATTTATTGTGCATATAAGAGGGAAGGATGTGTGCATGAATAAAGATGCTCCCATAAATAATAGGATCACAGAGAACCTATTTAAAATGTTAAGGTTGCTTTCAAATAATGGATATATTCAAAATAATTTTAGTAGCTAAAAGGAAAAGACCTGAGATTTCTTATAAGTGGGAATATAAATCTTATGTTTTAGGCAACTTTCCCTTGACAAAGAAATAGTGAATTATGTATCTCAGAAACAGAATTTGGCTTTTTACAATTATATATCAACCTTCTAACATGTATTTAGCCTATCTTTATTCTTTCTCTTTACAGTGAACTTGGAAACAGCATGGCTTCCTGTTCAGGATATGTTTCTTGGCTGTCTGAAGGATGTTAAAATCAATGACAAACCTGTCTTAATAAGCAAAATTTCAGACATTCATGGTGTTGTCAGCTTGCAAGGGTGCCCTGTTAATTAACCATTTCACATGTATCTTCTCAGGGTAAAATCTCCTAATGTACTGTATGAAATGCCTCAATATGGTTTTATTTCTTCTCATCTCTTTGTAATTCTTGCCATTTGTGTACACAAGGTTTAAAGATGTATATTTTTTCCCCAGAAATATAGACTTCGTTGCCATTGTTAGATGCTTTATGAAATAATTTCCTTTTTTCTTTGTACCGCTCATTTTGTATGATAGAGCCATGTGAAATACAGAAGGGTCTTGTATATAACATTATCTGGTGAAATTCTGCTCAGTTACAGTGATATACAACCAGAGCAATTGCATTGACATAACAGCCAAGCCCTGAGGCTCTTGACATGGCAAGAATACCCAAATTGGAACTATAAAAATGTTTGAATTGGAAGAAGCATCTGACCTGTAGACAGAATTTTATGAAAATAGAAAATGATGTTGGGGCAATGAACCACTTCTTTCATACTGACATGTGCATTACATAATTGACAGAAATAATATAAAATCAGTATGAAGCACTTTAAAAAGAGTGAAATCCCAGGGGTCACAGTTCTAAGATTTCTAAGAACAAATAAATGCAACTTGCTTTTAAACAATTCTATACACTTATTGGACCCTCACACAGCAAGATTTTTATCAGCTTTTCATCAGCTTTAATCAAAAAGCTTGACTGGTTAAAGAAAATGAGTTTAGACCCACTATATCTCTGTTCAGAAGATGTAATATGCATGAGTTGTTCCTGAATCATAACAGAAGAAGAAATGGTACATTGCTTGTTTTGATTCTTTTACTGTCTCAGCCTGATTGCAAGACCTGCAGTCAGAATTTTTTAAAAATACAACAAGTCTGCTTAAAGAATTATTTAACAGTTTATCCTGTAATTTTTTTCAGGGTTTCCTTCCTTTTGTTGCCTTACACTGAAAAAACTTACTTTAGAAACACCAGTCCAGAAACATCTCACAGAAGCAAGTAGTTACGATGTACCCATTACTGATTTTTTAAACTGCTCACTATGACATTCAACAAACTGGCTCAATAACTCTGTGGTCAACCATTTTATACTAGTCTAGTGTCATTAAAGCATTGCTGAACACTGGCACAATCCCCAAAGAAGGAAGACATCAATAAAAATATAAGAAGACATAATGGCCACTATTATCCCTCTGAGTCCATGACAACATTTTCTTACTTATGTGGGGGAGGTTGTCTTTGCATTTGTGGTTGGAAGCATGATGCTCAGGATCCTGTTAAATGCTTATAGGTGAGTCCTATAACAGTGTATCAGTACAGTTACTGGAAAGATTAATGTTAGCATAAGAAGGTTCTTAGCCCAGACTGAAACTCTTAAAAATAAGCTTATCTAGTTACAAGTAAGGTTAAGATTCTAATAGCCTTTCTACTAGCAAGCCTATTCTCTCATGTTTCTTGTGGAGAATACATTGTGCAGGAGATATTCCTAATCAATTGTGTCTATAGTTTATTTCCATAGAAATTAAACATATTTGAAAGTTACCTCTCAAAAATCACAAAATATGGAGGAACAATATTTCCTCTACTTTGGGCTTTCACTCTAAATGTATATATGTGTATTTTGTACAAATCTCACAGGCTGTATGCAGTCTTCCAGGGTCTTTTTGTGGCCCATCAAAGCCTTGTGCAGACCCCCATGAACTTCATGCATACACACACACACCAAAACTGGGGGTTGAACATAGCTCAGAATTAGATATGGTGGACCACAAAAAACCCTCAGGAGAAAAAAAAACAGAAGGAAAAAAAACCCTTGCAAGAATCAGCTGAAAGCAAAAAGAGAAGTAACACCTGTTGCCATTTATCCTTATTTTCATGGAGAAGTGCAGCCAACTGTGGGGGCCCTTGTACTCCACAAAGTTGCCCACTCCTGAACAATGTCTCACTCCAGAATATGACAATAATGGTCATATGAAAAATGCAGCAACTTTTCCAGTGGCTGTATTTATTGTATTTATTATTTTCTTGTTATTGTCATAAAGACATTCTTCACCAATAACGCATCAACCAGCTACCTAATAGCATATATATTACTTTGATTATATACCCTATATACTTGACTATAAGTTGAGAAATCTCTGCCCCAAAATTGCCCCTAAAATTTTGGGTAGACTAATATAAGAGTCAATACATCAGTAGTGCTTAGAAAGTCCTAAAGCAAGCAAACCTGATGCCCCAATCTCCATTGAACACCAATTCCTTCCCCCTCTGGTCTGTTTTGCAAGCCTTTTCTTCCTATCGGAAAAACTCCCTATTTAAATCCACTTGCTTCTCTCTCTGAACCATTTTGGAAACCCTGGCTTCCTAGGGAAAACATTTCCATTTAAATCACTTGCTTCTTTCTCTGCTCTGTTTTGTAAGCCCTGGCTTCCTATGGGGAAAAAAACCTCTCCATTTAAATCCACTTGCTTCTCTCTGGTCCCTTTTGCAAGACCTGGCTTCCTATCAAAAGAACTTTCCATTTAAAACCATATCTCCAGTCCCTTTTGTAAGACCTTGCTTTCTATGGAAAAAACTCTCAATTTAAAACCATTTGCTTCTGTCTCCAGTCCATTTTGCAAGACCTGGCTTCCTATGGAAACAACTCTCCATTTAAATCCACTTGCTTCCTTTCTCAATCTGATGTTAAAACCTCTCCTCCAGCACCTGGGAATCCATTGGGAGAGGTCCAGAGAAGGAGAAGGAGGGACGGGAGTGGTATTTCCCCCTTTCCATCCTTCCTTATAGCCCCTTAAGCTTTACCCTTGACGTATCCACGGGTCATATCAAAATCCAGGATTTTGACCCTGAAACCTTCCCTCGACTTATACATGAGGTCAACTTGTACACGAGTATATAGGGTAGTCTTCTTTATGTTGGAAATCACATGCATGTTTGTAGACAGAAAATAATTATACTTTGCCCTTTAGTTTGGATTATAGAGCATACTGTTCACACATCATATCTTTATTCTCCCAGTACTTTCCAAAGTGTTGGCATTTGTTTATTTAATTTATATATCAATTTTCCAGTAGAAATAGCAGCCAAGGCAGCTGATTTCACTAATATATAAAACAAGATACAACGTAAGTGGAAAAAATCAATTAAAACATTAAAAGTTATTCAATTAATTAAAATGCACATAAGTAAAAAAGGAATTGAATTGAAGCCCCCAGACCTGTTGCATAAAAACATCTTTGCCTGTCAGCAGAAGATGGACTGTGCCCGGCCTCACTTGACAGGAACCTCTGGAGCCAAGGAGCAGCTTGGCCCTCTGTCACAATTACCTCCCATATGCTTCTCTGATCATGGCAGGACACAACATATTTTCATTATGCATATACACAATGGTGGTAGATAGGAAACAGGAACTAATAGTGAAACAGTGGTAACCTACCATTTTTTCTTTGCTTTCTAACTCTCCCTGTTCTTGATTTCTATAATACACAAAGAAGCATCTGGTTCCTCAAATAGGGAAAACAAGTGGAAGTGTGTTATCCAAGGTTCTGAATTTTATTATCCCAAATAGGTTCAGCAACTTGAATAGCCTTTTTATGGCTGGACTAAAATCCAGACAGGATACATAGCCCTCACTGACATCATAGCCTCCAGCCCCTGCACCATTAAACTAGTACTTAATTGCAGCTGCAACTACAGTGGGCCCTTGTTATCCACTGGGGTTTGGTTCCAAGATCCCCCGTGGATAACAAAATCCGTGGATGCTCAAATCCCATTAAATACAATGGCATGGTAAAATGGTGTGCCTTATATAAAATAGAAAATCAAGGTTTGCTATTTGAAATTTATACTTTTTTGGAATATTTTCAAGCCATAGATGCTTGAATCTGTGGATAAAAAGTCTGTGGATAAGGGGAGGCCGACTAGTAATTATCTAACCTAGTATTTTTTTTAAAAAAAAAGTCTTCACTTCTGTATTTTGCTACTTCTGTTTGTAAAAACAGATGAAGCACAAGTCTTCTCCACAGGCTACAAGAAACCAGAGCTAGTTGACAAACCACTTTGATAACATAACTGGAACACACTGCAGAAATAAACCAGTTTGAGATTGCTTTAACTGCCCTGGCTCGGTGCTGGAGAACTGTGGTTTATTGGGGCACCAGAGCTCTCTGACAGAGAAGTCTAAATGTCTCACAAAACCATAGTCCCCAGAATCCCCTAGCACTGAGCCAGGGCAGTTAAAGGGGTCTCAACTGGATTAGCTTAGTAGTGTTTATTTCATAGCATGAATGAGAGCTAGGAAAATTAGAAATGCATATAGGGTTTTGCCATAGTGAGTCATCATAGTAGCACAGCTGTGCCACATACAGCTGCCACATAAGGGAAGGTGACAAGGAGACAAGGACTTTGGGCACTCCAGCTGTTTTAGACTTCGACACCCAAAAGCCCCAGTCAGGCAGCATGTCCAGCAATAAGCAATTATAGGAACTGTAGTCTGAAAGATCTGGAGGACAAAAGGTTCCTCACCCTACCATAAGAGATCTTTGTTTAATTTCGATTGAAATTTTGGCACGAGGGACCTACACCTGCTGGACAATGCTGCCAAGTGATGATCTGATGAGCATCTGGCTCTTTAAGCTATGTAATTTAGTGATGGA
Organism: Sceloporus undulatus; assembly: GCF_019175285.1. Taxonomy (NCBI): domain Eukaryota; kingdom Metazoa; phylum Chordata; class Lepidosauria; order Squamata; family Phrynosomatidae; genus Sceloporus; species Sceloporus undulatus. The sequence goes on along the minus strand of NW_024802939.1, from coordinate 2,538,376 downwards.
TGCCATATTATTATAATCCTCTCTGAGCCTCTGGCAAAAAGCAACTTTTGAATCTAAACAGGTGCTTATATGGGATGACATGCTGCTAATGTACCTGTTTTAATAGCATCATCATGAGAGCTGCTCGACTAATCTGGTGAAGACAACTTTGCATGACAGTTCAGTGACACTGACAAGAAATGCTGTTAATAGTGTCTGCACATTCTTTAAGCTTTATTGTTAGTCAACCATATTAAAGGAAGCATATCTTATTTCCATTCCTGAGTACCACATCCTCCCTTTCATCTTTCTCTGAATACAGTATATTATTATTATTACTCATTTGTCCAAATGTAGCATGTTGACAACCTGCCTCTTTTAGTAATTGCATTGATCCAGTAATTCATGACAATGAAAGGCCTGGCAGGGGTGAAAAGAACAATGCAAACTCACAGGCATTTGAAAAAGTTTGCCTACCAAATGTACATCTCTCTTTCAACAGCTTGATGGTATTGTCTTTCAAAGGTATATCTTCCAGATTGTTTAACACAGTTCTCTTTGGCTCTTCCTCTTAGAATAAGTACCTGGACCAGTACAGCGACAGGCGGTGCAGAGGAGGGTACTCTTTTGATGGCCTCCATGGTCAGGGACCGGGAGGCTGTGGCGCGTTACAGATGGGCCCATGAGGCGCCGTCATCATGCGCAAGGGGCGGCGCTTCCTGACGCACCTTGCCCCTCTCATGTAATGACTACGTCAAAATGGCGCCGCCGCATACAGATGGGCGCCGCCATTTTGACGTAGCGGACATTGCGTCCACACGTTGTGCGGTGGAAGTGATGCTGCGAGTGCGCGCTTTGGCACTTGCGGCATCTCTTCCAGACTGCAGGAAGGAGTGCGAAAATCGCGCTCCTTCTTTGCAGTGTCCAGGAACCGCGCCGTTTGGCTGCTGCAGTTCCCGGACGCTGCAACCGGCGGCGGCGCGAGACGGCCCCTTCTGGGCCGTCTATAACACGCCTGAGTATGGGGCATGGGGTACCTGAACATGGCACATGGTGGAGCTAAGATGGTAGGCTATTTAAGGTAGCTACCCTCCCATGTGCCTCTTTGGACCATTGCAGTGTGGCCCACCCTCCTACCCTCGGTGCAGTGTGAGTTTACTGGTAGCTTTGAGGCCCTTTACCTGGCTTTTTTATTTTATTTTTTGCCTGCCCCTTACTGTATCTGAAGGTTACTGATGATTGGCTTGAGGTGATATCTTGAAATAGGCTACCATTTGGCAGGTGATGGTGGTGGCATCAGCGTACATCCTTGGCACTCTTTTGGTGAAGGGTAGGGCACTGGAATGGCCTCTACAGGTCTTGTAAACCAGGGGGCAGGGAAAGAGGCTACCATTGAAGCTGACCTAGGGGTTATAAAGTCCTGTAAGAGAGTGTAGTGGTTTGAGCATTGGCCTAGGATACTGGAGACCAGGGTTTGATTCCCAGCTTGGCCATGAAACCCACTGGATGACATTAGTCAAATTATACTCTCTCAGCCTCAGGGGAAGTCAATGGCAAATCTCCTCTGAACAAATCATGCCAAGAAAAACCCATTATAGGGTTACCATAAATTGGAAATGACTTGATGGCACACATCTCACACAAGATTCTTCTGAATTATGCCACTGGGGCTGTTGCTCCCATCGCACTCTCTTCCCAGCGTTACCAGATATCCTCCTTTTTCAGGACATGTCCTCCATTTCAATCTTCTGTCCAGGAGGAATTTCAAAATGTCCTCCATTTGGAGCATGACTAAGAAGCACGAATTTATATTTAAATGAGTGTTGTCAGCTTTTGCTTGGTAATGTTCTACGTTTTTTCTTGAATGTCCTACAATTTGCGGCGCCTTGTCCTCCTTTGCAGTTAGGACATCTGGTCACCCTGCCTCTCCCTTCCCCCCGGCCTTCCTACTATCTGCCCTACCCAGCATGCCCTTTGGTTTTTTTATTTTTATTTTTTCCACACAAGTTTGGAGCTCTACTCCTGCAGGTTATGTTTGAAAGTAAAAGGTATAAATAAATAAATAAATAAATAATCAATCAATCAATCGGGGTGCTTGGGAATGATGAAGGGAGAGGGCACAGGGGAGAGAAGGAGACACCGACATCATGTGACTGTCAATCTTGCAGCTATCATGGCAGTGACATTTTGGAAGAGGGACATGTGTCACTGAAAGGTCATTGATGGGTTTCCCTGTCAATTAAAAGGGACACAGCAGCTACTGGTTGGAGACAGAGCAGTCAGTTTCAGAGACCTTGTTGTCTCTGAATAAGTATCACCAAATCAGCTTTTTTCTGGTCTAATGGTTTTAAAGTGGTGCGTAGTAATCTGCTAAGAGGTTCTAACTATTGTAAAATGGGAGGAGATCTCACTCTAAGCTGGCCATTTGTCCTGGCCTCCCCAAATTAATTTCAAAGTGTGTTCTGGAACTAATTAAACCAGAATATAACCATACATTTTAAGTAGTTACAGTAGGTGCAAGCAAGAAAAATCCCCACTTGCCTATTATTTCCTATAAGGTGTTTAATGTTAAAAAAAAAAAAGTATCTAAAACAGTGATTCCCAAACCCTGAGTAAAAATTAGGGGTATGTAACAAAAGATCTAAAGCAGTGATTCCCAAACTCTGGCCTTCCAGGTGTTTTGGACTTCAGCTCCCCAAATCAAAGACCATTACCAAAATGGCTGAGACTTCTGGGAGCGGAAGTACAAAACACCCGGAGGACCAGAGTTTGGAAATCACTGATCCAAAAGATGAAGCAAAGGAAAATGATGACAAAAATTTACAAAATTCCAGCAGGCATAACTGTTAATGTTCACACTAAAGCCTAAGTGGATGACATTAGAAGGGGTTGGTGCTTAGTGCTCCCTGGACAGACAAAGCATTTGTCCCTCCCCCCCAGTCTACTCAGAGAAAGGAGATTACTGACTCTCTCTCTCTCTCTCTCTCTCTCTCTCTCTCTCTGTGTGTAGTATTAACATTGACCCATGAATAAGTTGACTCAGTTTTTGGAGGTCAATTTTTTGACCAAAATTTCTAGTCTTATACATGAGTATATACAGTAAGTAATGATAACAACTGAGCTAAAGCACTGTATTGTAGCCACATGCATTTGAACAACAAATACTTGTGAATGGTTTCATTTTCTTCTGTTCAATAAATTCATTTATACATACACACCTTTTGGGATTGTTATGCTGAGATTGGGTTATTGATAAGGTTAGGCACAATGGTATCTGTGGTGGTGAGATAAGAGACCACCTGAGATAAGAAACCTGTTGGAGCATGTTAGACAGTGGCAGAAGATGTACAACTGCGATTGCTATCTTTGGTAACTAATGTGGGGATTGGAAAGGGATCCATACAAAAAAGAGTCACAACAGTGATTGTTAGAAGAGGTAAGAGTAGCTATTTAAGCTGGGTGTTCAGAGAAGGTTACAGCAGTTTAGATGAGGTCAGAAAGGGGTTGTCACGTGTGATGACAGTGGTGGGACATGCAGAGTTACCCATACAATCCACAAACTACTGCTCTTCCCTTCTACATATTCAGTACATAGCAAATGCCATGAAAGAAAGAGATAAAGCACTGGAGGTGACATTGCTGGGCTCCAAACAGAGGCAATGGAACTTGATCCTTTTACAAACTTGCTGCATGCATCCAGTTCTTCAAGTTCAGTGTCATTTTATTATCAGCACAGAAAATTATCACACTGCCTCCTAATTCCACTTAATTCCATCACCTCGCAGACTCATGCCTGCTGCCAGGAGCCCCCAAGTAATTTATAATCATTGACTAGATAATCAAAGATCATGAGGTTTCCATCTACCTCCCCCACTTTAACATGTAGCTTTACTTTGGATGGTCAGCATGATGTCTCCTGCACTATAGCATGCATTTTATTGCCTGCTTCTTCTGTGCCAAGGGAAGGGTAAGGCTACGGCTACCTGGCCTCAGAGAGTACAGATACAAAAGCGAGGGTGGGTGGCAGGTGTTTCTTCAGTGTTTTCTCACTGAATATTTTCCTTGTGGACACAACCTTAAATTGTTTGAATATTAAGCTCTCTGTTTAATTACAACATCCATTGGTAAACATTTCATTAGGTCATGCCAGGGCAGGGCTGAGTGGAGGAGGCCTCCTTTGATGAAGAAGGGGAAGAGGAAAACCCATGTACTAAGCCCCAGTCAGAGCCAGAGGTTGTTGGTAACCCTGCCTTGGAGATGGAACATGGACCATTAACTCATGTGGATCCTGAAGAGGAGGCAGAGATACTGAACCCATCTGAATGTCAGAGATTAAAATGGTGGTGGCAAAAGAGCAGGACCTGCAGTGGTGTTCTTTAAAAAGGACAAGTGGGCTAATGAGCCTGGCTGTGCTGATTTACGGCTGGCTATAAATTAGCACAGCCAAGGCCATCTCTTTTGATGCAAGGCAACAAAACTATCTCTGCTTGGCTGTCGTAAGCAAGCCATACGAGGGTCAAATGGAGGCGATCCGTAATCATAGATACTTTTGTTTTTTGAGCTTTGGGTTATTTGTCTCTTCCCTTCAGTGACTTCCTGCTTCTCTTATGACCCTTCTTGGACTGCTTTTTGCACTCAGATCCTGGACTGCATTGGCCATACCATTTTACCCTGATAATGGCTTGGTTTCCTCTTTGCTTGCTCTCCTGAGTCACTGGTATATCCTCCAGGGCACTTACCAAGTGAAACAAGATTTGCAACCAAAGGTCCCCAGGACACGTAGGAGGTATCACTCTAACCCTTAATAGGGGCTGCTCTGGTTCCTTGGGCCATCTGGATGGAGTTTCTGGGACCACTAAAAAGAGTTCTGTTACCTAAGGCAGATGAAAAGATGATACACACCCCAATTCTGGTACCAAAATGAAATCAACTGGCAGCTGAATTTTACTACAAGGCTGGTGTTACAACAGAATTCTCCATTGTAACCAAGGGCTGTGTAGTTTAGTAAGGGCTGCATACATATTTCTGATTTTCAACCAAAGTTCCCCAGGACACTTAGCAGGTAGCACTCTAACCCTTAATAGGGGCTGTTCTGGTTCCTCGGGCCATCTGGATGGAGTTTATGGGACCACTAAAAAGAGGCTGTTTAAACCCTTTCCTTTCAGCAGTTTTCTCCCCAAACACACCCTGCATCTGGACACTTTTCTCTTGAAAAGGAAAAAAAAGTGTTCATGTATGTAAGAAAACAGTTGGAAGATCTTCAGCAGACAGACACCCAGGTAAGGCCTAAGTCATCCTTTTTCATGTTCATTCCCAATACTGATCTCATATACCTATCTTCCCTTGAAAAAAAACACCACCTGAATATCAAAAGACTTTAGGGATATGCAACCCAGGTCTAATCTGCACTGTAGAAATTGTGCAGTTTCACACTGTAATAACTGCCATGGCTCAATGCTATAGAATTATGGGATTTACAGTTTTGTGAAATGCTTAGCCTTCTCTGCCAGAGACCTCTGGTGCCACAACAAACTACAAATCACAGGATTCCACAGCATTGAGCCATGGCAGTTAAAGCAGTGTCAAGCTGCATTAATTCTTCAGTGCAGATTAGATCCTAGCTTCCAGTGTCTGAGCATGAACAAGGTCTGTAACTAAAGCTTTCCTAAGATTTTAACAATCACAACACAGCTGTTGTCTGTGGATAATGCTCGCACTTGAATGTTCATGAAAATTATTATGCTTGAATGCACACAGTTCATACATTTAACTGAGGAAGAATCTTTCACAGTTTGGGTTTACAAAGGGAAATGAAGGCTTGCATCAGTCCCTCCCCTAAATTATACACCGTGCTTAGTTATTTTCCTAAACATATGCAAGAAAACGTTTCACACTCAAAAATGCTATTTCCCAGAGGTTATCTGTAAGAGAAATATTAAAAAAAACATTCTCATCAATAGAAGGGGGGTCTCTTTCTACAGTCAAAGACATGTGCATATAATATATTAGGGCCCAACTAGTCAGCATGAAACAGGAAGTCCAGGAGCAGTATTTGTAGTAGTTTTATTTATTTAGTTCAGAACTGCTTCATTGGAGGAACTGTGTATGCATTTGTGCATGTAGGAGAGAAAGAGAATGACCATTTACTCCCCTTCTTCCCATGGTGTTTTCTCAAATGAAATTCTTCCCAGCCTTAGAAGCTTCATAAGTCACATTTATCTCAGGGTGACCAGACATCCTCCTTTTCCTAGACATGCCCTACATTTCAGCTTTCTGTCCAGGAGGAATTCCAAAATGTCCTTCATTTTGAGCATGACTAAGAAGCATTTATTTATTTTTATATCAGTGTTTTTAGTTTTTATTTGGTAATGTCCTACAGTTTTCTTGAATGTCCTACATTCTACGGTGCCTTGCCCTTCTATGTGGTTGTGACATTGCGTCACCTTGCATTCATGTATACCTCACTCCATCAATGAATACTCCATCCATTGTGAAGCAGACAGAAGTTATGTGCGAGAGTTTGTATGTGAGAGGGAGATGTTTGAAAGGGACATCGGGGAAAGTAGAATGGGAAAAGGTTAACCACACATCCCACCTCCCATTGCTATTTGCCTGATTAAATGATAGCCCCATGCAGCTGCATGCAGCTGAAATAAATACATAATGTACATTCTAATTATAGAAATCCAGTGCCACATTTGTAATTTGTTCTAAATAAATTTTAGGGTTATTCTCTAGCTTTCGTGAAAGGACAGGCACCTGCTCCTTCTGAAAGAAACCCAGATCAGTTTGTTTTTGGTTGGTCTGCAAGTGAAGCCCAGAGCGACTAAAAACAGTAACTCCAACAGTCATTGAGGTCAGTGAGGGGCTAAAAGGGAGATATAAATGAAAGGTGACAAGAGTGTTGTCCAAGGCACAGTCCTCAAGAATATACTTTGTTCAAAAATGAGAATTAAGAATTAAAGCTCAACAACTTACAAGAAAGTCAAGAAGAAACAGACCATCATTCAGTGGCAGCCTCCCCACCTTCTAACTCCTTGATCATGAAAAAGGCAGACTTGTGACAATCCTATGCCAGGCTCTTAGAAGGGTCCCTGTTGTTTTTAAAAAATTGTGCATTTGCTTGCATACTGTATATCAGGAGGTGTGAAGTGTGGCCCTCCAGAGATTGTTAGACTGCAACTGCCATAGTTCCTCAGCATTGGCTATATTGGCTAGAGCTGATGGGATTTGCAGTCCAACAATATCTGGAAGGCTGTATTTGTCCCACCCTGACCTATAAGAGTTTCTGTCATGCCTAAATGTATGAGGATGATCTCACCTGTTAAAGGAATTTCACAGACTTGTCATAGCTCACACTTAACATTGATGGTGTCCAGTGTGAACTTGTTTTTGGCCAAGGAAATATTTCAAAAATTTGGATTGATTTAGGTACAGTTTAGTAAGCTTTTTGTAAAAAAAAAATAAAAAAAATTATTAGCACAGAGAACACATACAAAAATAGGTAATATTCAAAGACATAGCCGTGGTAGTCTGTAGAATCCTTTGAGACTAACTGAAAGAAAGAAGTCTCAAGGTGCTAAAAATAGGTAATATTGCCTTATCACATAGTGGGAAAGTATTAGAACAAAACAACAACATTATAACTGAAACGGTGGTTTCAGTACATGCTTACATTGAAAGTGCAGATCTTTAATTCTGACACACTTAAGCTAGACAGGAAGATGATTTGCCCCTGCCTAGAGAAGCAGTGATGCATGAAAATGACCATTTCCCAATTTTCTGACATATTTCTTTAATAATTTGCTCTTGCTATCTTATCTTTTGAGAACAGTACATCAAGAGAACATTTTCCTTTTCTGAGAAAAAGGTTGGTTGGGATTTTTAGCTGACAAATGGCAAGAGAGAAAGGAAGTAGAAAACAACACAGCTTTCCCATTCACCACTACATTTTTTTAAGGCTGCTTTTTAATTAAAATAGCAATGACACACAATTTCCTTTCCCATCAAGTTTGGTTTGAGTTGGCTGAAGATGAAGGATTCATGGGGTTGTGAGGCAGGAATAATGGCTGGGTTGCCTGTTTTGCCTGCTTCCCAATATATTATGTGTATCTATCTCAGTAAACAAATTATGCAGATATTATGAAGTCAATGGTCATTCTTCCAAAGGAAATTTAATCTTTCAGATCCGATCCTGAAATGCAATACTCAAGAAACAGGCACCACTTAACTAGATGCACAGGCTCTAGGTGTGCATGTTTTGTCTGTTGAAGGGTGCATAGCCACACTGCAGAATTAACACAGTCTGACACCACTTTAACTGCCATGACTCTGTCCTACAGAACCCTGCTATTTGTAGTGTGGTGAGGTATTCAGCCTAGTCTGTCAGAGAGCAATGGTGCCTCACCAAACTACAACTTCCAGGATTCTGTAGGATAGAGCCATGACAAAGTGGTGTCAAACTACTTAATTCAGCAGTGTGGCTGCAATTTGTCCATTGTTGCTCAGGTTGATATTGATCAGAGTAGGCACACCCCAAGGTTCAGAGGGTCATATTTGACTTTTCTGCATTGGTGATCAGCACCTTTTGGGATGCTTTGATTGAGATTTCCTGCATGGCAGGGGGTAGGACTGGATGGCCCTTGTGGTCTCTTCCAACTCTATAATTCTAAGTCACTTCTGCGGATGGGGCTGGTGAGTGATCAGCTATTGTTTCATTGTTGAGACCCATGAAACAGTACCAAAATGCTGTGAGTGAGAGATTATATAATGGGGAATTGGAGGGTCTGGTGGTCCAAATGAAGAAGAGCCACATGGGAGGCTACCTCTGATGAAGAAGACTAGAGCCCTGACAATGAGCTCTAGTCAGATTAGTCCTGATTTTGCATGAAAAGATTAGGTGTGTCACTCTGTTAGTATCATGTTTGGTCAAAAACTGTTCACAAATGGGCAACAAATACAAAAACATTTGTTTGAGGGGCATCTGAAGTAGCTGACAGATTAGATCCAAAACATCACTCTATTATTTGTTTCTGTCCATTAGATAACACACCAAGTTTGTTGACTGTGCGATCATGTGCCTTTGTATAGAATGACTGAGAGCCAAACACTTTAAATTATAGTATAGCTTTATCACACAAGTTACTCAGTGGCAGAACCAGCCCTGTCATTAGGCTGAATGAGGCAGTCACCTCAAGCACCATGGTTGCAGTGTAATTAAAAGTCATTAAAAAGTTAGTTCAAGGATGAGGAAACATTGATCTTTCAGTAGTTTTAGACTTCAATTCTCAAAATGAATGGTGTGTGACAAATGAAAAAGAGATTTTGAGAATTGTAATCTAAAACATCTGGAAGACTAGCAACTTTCCATCACTGTCTTATTTACCACTGTATTTCTACTATCACAGAGAGAGGGAAAGATACTTGAGGGATTTCTGCCTCACATGACAAAATGCTATGTATTTTGTCTTAGTGGGAGGAGACAACATTTTCAGGAAGCAAGGTGATCCAGGTTGCCCTGCTAAATGAGGGTTTCAATCAGTGTTGCCAATTTCTGGGGAATTCCCTGGAATCTGGGGAATTTAATTAATTTATTTCTGGGGATTTTGACTGAATGATAATGATAAATATTGGGGAAATCTGGGGATTTTAGATTTTGGTAAAACATTCCAGGGGATGTCTTTGAGGCTTGTTGGCAACACTGGTTTGAATCCTCAGATTGCCTCACTCCTAATCCAACATTACTAATCATTCATCCCTCAATTACACTGGGCCTCCTGGCACACTTTAACTCAAGGATGCGATGTTGTGGCTCTTCAAAAATGCCTGGATTGTATCTCCTAAAATGCCTTACATTTGCTATGATGCTTGGGGCTGATGGAAATTCCTGTCCAACCACATCTGGAAGTCTGCAGCTCCTCAAACCCATACCATCATCCCCATCCACAGGCTAACATAACTCTTTGCTTTAATGTCCCCTTGCCATAAATGATACAGAGATATGACCATACGCTGTTGCATCAATATGACTGCATACCCAAGTGCATGTGAAAATCATAGCATAGTTGCTGTTGCTTAAACACAGGTAATCAGAAGGCTCAACAAGAATCTACACAAGTGATGATCCAAGGGTGGCAGATTGGGATGTAGAACTGGCCAGTTAAACCATTTAAATAATAATGCTTTGCCACAAACGTTTACAAGAAAACGCCACCAAATTCAATAGACTTTTGTCACATTGCAGCTGAAATGAAATTCAGTCTCTGGAAGGGTGTTATAGGTCTGGTATTATTTTAATTCATTTAAGAAATAAGCTACTCTGGAAATGTCAATATGATACAAACTGGTTAATTAAAGAGTAGAACCTTTGCTTGGATTTCCATTAAAAGGATAGTGCTTTAAGGTATATGCTTGGGATGCATTTATGCATAAAAAGCAAAACAAATACTGTTTTCAGGTTTCTTTATGTTGTATTTCACAAGGCAATTTAGGTACATGGAGATCTGATGTTTTAAGAATATTCACTTATCTAGCCAGAGGAACTTTATATTCAGAATATGCATCCAGAATAATAATGATACTTCATTTTATTCTCATTTTCTCTCTCCCCAATACTGTCTTGTTATTGAATTTTGCCTCTTGCTGCACTTTTTAATATTTTATGAGTAAAACAACTTCTTTTTAAAGAATATATGCCCACTGGCTACTAGCCTAAAAAGAACACAAGATATTTTTTATCTGGGATACCTCATGTGGTTATAATTTGTGAGGCATAACCAGCTTGGACTATATTCCACTGAGTTCAGTGAGTTCTTTAGGGACTGAAAGACTCTAGTATCTCTTGATTTCATTATTTCGTTATTTCATTATCATGCCTTTCAACCTCCTCTTTGCACGACTGTAATGATTCAAAAATCATTCTGTTCATAAGTAGTACTGTTTATAAGCAATTACTGCAATGGAAGAAAACATCATTGTGTGCTGACCTCTTGATTCAAGAACAGAACACAGGGACAAAAAATTGCACAAGAAAAGTTATCATTCATACATCTCAAAAATAACTTTTCTCCCTCTCATATTTTCTGGTTTCCTTCCAAAATCCAGAATGCAATTGGACTAAGGCAGAGGGAGCATACAAAGGTACAGCAAATAGGATGGCATTAGTGCTGAAACCAAACAGACCTGTCCTGACTCCAATAAGCATGTGGATATACATGGTAATAGGGACTGGTCTGCTGTCCTTGGTACTGGGAAATGTTCCATACAGTAGACATAGTATTTTTATTTTATTTTACATTTAGAATCATAGAATCATAGAGTTGGAAGAGACTGCAAGGGCCATCCCGTTAAACCCCCTGCCATGCAGGAAATCTCAATCAAAGCATCCCCAACAGATGGCCATCCAGCCTCTGTTTAAAGACCTCCAAGGAGGGAGACTTCACCACACTCCGAGGGAGTGTGTTCCACTGTCGAACAGCCCTTACTGTCAGGAAGTTCCTCCTAATGTTGAGGTGGAATCTCTTTTCTTGTACCTTGCATCCATTGCTCCAGGTCCTGTTCTCTGGAGCTACAGAAAACAAGCTTGCTCCCTCATTAATATGACATCCCTTCAAGTATTTAAACAGGGCTATCATATCACCTCTTAACCTTCTCTTCTCCAGGCTAAACATTTCCAGGCTCCCTAAGTCGTTCCTCATAGGGCATGGTTTCCAGACCCTTCACCATTTTGGTCACCCTTCTTTGGACATGCTCCAGTTTCTCCACATCCTTTTTAAATTGTGGTGCCCAGAATAGGACACAATATTCCAGGTGGGGCCTGACCAGAGCAGAATAGAGTGGCACTATTACTTCCCTTGATCTAGACGCTATACTTCTATTGATGCAGCCTAAAATTGCATTGGCCTTGTTAGCTGCTGCATTGCACTGTTGACTCATGTTCAATTTGTGGTCTACTTGGACTCCCAGATCCCTTTCACATGTAGTTTCATTCGGCCAGGTGACACCCATCCTATATCTGTGCATTTCATTTTTCCACCCTAAGTGCAGTACCTTACATTTGGGCAAACTCTGCTTTTGTTGAGTTTCATTTACAGAATGGTGACATTTTGAGATATGTTGATGATGCCATCCAGAATTTTGGACTAAATCTCATCATTATATGGGTGGTCCCTGACACTTAATAATACATTTCTCTTTGCTCTGATGGTGGAGCAGACAGAGCTGTACAATCTAGATAACACTGGGAGATTGCTGGCTGTTGGTATAGCCCCCTCTCTCTTGATGTAAATGAGGACTGGGGAGAGGGATGAGACTAGACTATCTATAGAATCTGTCCTCAAACTGATCTCATCAGAATTAAATGTACGGAGCAGAATTCTAATCCACCACTAAATCCATTGTACTGCACTGACTCTCACAGGTTTGTTGTTGTAGTTGTGTGCCTTCAAGTCATTTCTGACTTGTGGCGAGCATAAGGCAAACTTATCATGGGGTTTTCTTGCCAAGAGTTGTTCAGAGTTTTGCCATTGCCTTCCTCTGCAGCTGAGAGCATGTGACTTGCCTAAAGTCATCCAGTGGGTTTCATGGCCAAGCTGGAAATCAAACCTTGGTCTCCAGGGTCAAACACTCAAACCAGTAAGTCACACTATCTCTCAGAGGTTGCTTCTATCTATATGTAATTCATACCCAGATTTGAGGGCATCCATGGATGCTCAAGTCCCATTCAATATAATGACATAGCAAAATGGTGTCCCTTATAAAAAATGAAAAATCAGGATTTGATATTTGAAATTTATATTTTTTTAATGCTTGAATCCGTGTATAAAAATCTGCATATAAGAAGGGCCGACTGTATATCTAGGGAGAACTCTAGCTTTAGGCAAGTTGAAGGAGATGACTTCAGGTGGCAGATTTTAGAGTAAAAGTTGTCTTCTTCTCCTTTTGCATGGTGGAGGACAAGTGATAGAAAGATTACTTAATGAATTAAGCATCAGACAATATATAGAAAGATGATGATCTCTTATCCAGATTTTTATCAGTATCCTGGCTCACTAGAAGTATATAGCTATGTTTAGACATTCTGAGAAAATTCTCCACTGCAGATTAGATGTTCAACCATAAATGATGCCCTGCCATTGATTGCAAGCATATTTGAAATATTTTTAGCATCATTGATTTGGGGTGTGTGTGTGCGCGCAAATAAATAGCATTTTAAGTAGCAGAACAGAAAGTGATGCCATTGCCTTCCTCTGTGGCTGAGAGCATGTGACTTGCCTAAAGTCATCCAGTGGGTTTCATGGCCAAGCTGGAAATCAAACCTTGGTCTCCAGGTTCAAACACTCAAACCATTAGCTTTGAACAAAACCCTCACTACTTTTTCTTGCTGAATTTTAATAATAATAATAATAATAATAATAATAATAATAGGATTTATTTATATGCTGCCCCATCACTGGGAATCCGGGCGGCTTACAACAGAGGTGATAATATATGGTTCCCTGCCCTCAGGCTTACAATCTGAAAAGACAGGACACAAAAGAAGAAAGGAATGGTGGGGGGGAAGGGGATCAGGTCCAGCATTCTTCTCTCCCTCGGAGGCCTGGACTAAGGTAGATGGACCGGAGGGAGGGCTCTTCTTCTTCAGGCTAGCCCTGATGGAGCTGGGCCAGCCTAATTCTCTCCCTCTCAGGGCAAAGGATGACAGTTATGGAGGGAGGAGCCTCTATCTTCAGAGAATTTTAAACTGACAGTATGTATCATCTAAAATCTTTTCCCAATTGGTTGCAAAGCTGCAACCTGTATAAAATGCCTTATGACTAAACTATTTAGGATCTCCACTTTAAAATGTTCATGGCACATAATCTGCCAGCAGCACCTTGGAAAGTCTATCGAAAGGTTAACCTACGTTGCATACATTACATTGCAAACATTAATCATATATTGTACACATTGCATACATTAATCTAAAGGCTAACCTACATTACTTACATGGAACAGAAGCTGGAGAAAGCTCAAATCGTATAATACTGGTTTGTCTGTTTGCCCTCCTCCAAAATGTGTCCAGAGGGAAGATCACAGATGCAAAATTGAATTATGAACCACATTATTTATTACACATATAATTCTGAATTTGGAAAAATGAAACATTTGTGTGATAAATGATGTGGTTTGGGATTCAATTACGTGTCTGTGCTCCTCCCTCTGGACATGTATTTATTATTATTATGCTTTATATAGCGCTGTAAATTTACACAGCTATATGTACAATCGATAAAATAGGTAAAAATAATACATATTATTTTTAATATAATAATAAAATAATATATATTAATACAAAGGAGGCGCCAAATTAAAAACATTAAATAATTAACATGAATATTATTAGTAGTATTGAAGGAGGGCACATGGGCAAACATCAAGGAAGAAGGGAAGCAGGACCAGGAGATTCTAGAGATTGGTTGTCTTCAAAAGTTGTGGGTCTCAGGAAGTGTTCAATGATGCTGAACCTCATGGTTAGGACTATTATAGGACTCTGATGCCACACTATTGCTATGGCTCCATCCTGTGGCATACTAGGATTTGTAATTTGGTGAGGCGTTTATAATTATCATCCAGAGATCTCAGAAAACTGCAAATCCCAGGATTCCAAAGGAGGCAGTTAAAGTGGTATCAAGGTGTTTTAATAGTGCAGTGTGAAAGAGATGTTCCCTGTATTTAACAGCCAATCAATCAATCAATCAATCGTCTACTGATTGGCCCAAGGGCCATCTCAAAATACCACAAAGCTAAATAGAACTCAACTCTACATAAAAGGTTAAATAAAACGTATAAGAACATGAGTACAATGCAATAGACAATACAACAAAACATGTATAACGCTCTGTATAAGAACTCTATATAAAAGGTTAAATAAAAAGAATATTTAAAAAAATGAACGAGTAAAAATATAAATATAATAATCGGTAATACATTAAGTAATTATACTAGAGTCAAATTTATACATCATAATTCTTCTCCACCCCTGCAGTTTACCCCAATATTTAGTGAGTTTTAACGCTCAGTGTTAAAAATCCCGAGCTTCCAGTCCTTTTAAATACATAATTTAAATGCATTTGTTGTTGTTGTCATTGTGTGGCTTCATTTCTGACTGATGGGGACCCTATCACAGGTGTATCTGTTGTTGTTGTTGTTGTTGTGTGGCTTCAAGTCATTTCTGACTGATGGGGACCATATCACAAGTGTGTTTTTTTTCTTGGCAATATTTGTTTGAGGGGTTTTTGCCCTTTTCTTCCTCTGAGGTTGAGAGAGCTCTGGGTGCCAGTTAGACAGCAAAAACTACACAATTCCCAGAATTCCACACTGTGTCAAAGCTGTGCCATGGCCACACAAGAGCCTATGGCTTTGGTTTCCTTCATCCCCTCTGAGGCTGAGAGAGTTAGACCCGCGTGACGTCACCAAGAGAACTGAGGCAACCAACAACGGCCAAAAAAGGTGCCCATAATAATAAGCCAAGCGAGAGTGAGGGCAAAATGGTGGCGTCGGCGTCGGGAGTGCGCATGCGCGGGGCCCGGTTTGTTCGACGCATGCGCAGTGGCGGCTTTGCGGCGGCAGCAGAAGGAGGACGGTCAGAGCAGCGGAGGGACTCTGAGGGAAAGGAGCCATGGCCGGGTCGGAGCTGGACGGCGGCGAGGGTCCGCAGCCCCCCGAGGACTCGGAGCTGGCCCTGGCCGGCATCAACATGCTCCTCAACAACGGCTTCCGAGAGTCGGACCAGCTCTTCAGGAAATACAGGTCGGGCACACGGGAGCGGCGGCGGCGGCACTCTGCCCGTGCTCAGAGGCACTCTGCCCGTGCTCAGGGGCGCCCTCGAACGCTGCTGATAGTGTTGTGTGCCTGGTGTTTTATATATATATATATATTGATGAATTTTTACATGTTGTCTTTTAAGATGTGGTGTTTTTATTTATATATTTATATTTATTTATTTATTTATTTATTTAAATTTGAAAGTGGTGTGTGTGTCTCGACTGAAGTGTTTTAATTGATGTAATAATAATGACGATGATGATAAATTATATAATTATTATTATTATTATTATTTCTTACCCATCTCTCCCCATAGATCAAATAATAATAGTAATAGTAATAATCATTTCTTACCTGTCTCTCTCCATAGATTAAATAATAATAAAGATGGCCATAATAATAATAATAATTTCGTACCCATCTGTCCCCATGGATCAAGGCGAGAGGCAACAACAGTTAAGAAACAACATCAGTTAAAACACACATCAATTTAAAAGAACAGATAAAATGTACGCACATTGAAACACTCCACATGTAAAATGCAACATTTACAATTCACAATTTAATAACAGTAGTGACAGTATGAGTCAGGTCCTTTCTGGCGCATGGGGACCCTGTGGATGAGGCCCCTCCAAGACCCCCCACTGCCCTCCTCCGTTGCTCTGCTCAGGTCCTGCGGATCCATGTCCTCTGGCTTCCTTAACAGAGTCCATCCATCTGGCATACTGCCTTCCTCTCTTTCTCCATCCCTCTGCCTTTCCTAACATTGTCTTTTCTGGTGATTCATGCCTCCTCATGATGGGGCCAAAGTATGACAGCCTCAGTTTAGCCATCTTGGTTTCCACTGAAAGTTCAAGCTTGATCTTTTCCAGGACCCATTGGTTTGTCTTCTTGGCTATCCATGGCACTGCCGCTTCTTGAATGAATTGATTTTCTTTGTATTTGCTTTCTTCGCTGTCCAGCTGCCACATCCATACAGTACAGTAATTGGGAATATGCAGTTGCTTATGGATGTGAAAGCTGGACAGCAAAGAAAGCAAATACAAAGGAAATCAAGGAGGCTTGCAGGACACTTAACTTCTGTGCTTAGTTGTATATCTTTACTCTTTAGGACCTTCTCTAGTTCTTTCATAGCTGCCCTCCCCATCCTTAGTCTTCTTCTGAACCCTGAGGCAAACTGACCCTATCAGGGTTTTCTTAGCAAGTTTCTTCAGAGGGGGCTTCATAGAATCCTAGAATCCTAGAGTTGGAAGAGACCGCAAGGGCCCTGATCCAGTCCAACCCCATTCTGCCATGCAGGAACTCTCAATCAAAGCATCCCTTTTGACAGATGGCCATCCAGCCTCTGTTTAAAGACCTCCAAGGAAGGAGACTCCATTACACTCCGAGGGAATGTGTCCCATTGTCAAATACGTAGCTTTTACTGTCAGGATGTTCCTCCCAATGTTTAGGTGGAATCTCTTTTCTTGTTTGAATGTATCACTGCAGGTCCTATTCTCTGGAGCGGCAAAAACAGGCTTGCTCCATCCTCAGTATGACACCCCTTCAAATATTTAAACCATGGCTTTCCTCTGAGGCTGAGCCAGGATTCAAACCCTGATCTCCAGAGTTGTCCAAAGCTCAAACCACTACACCAGTTCCTTTCTGCTTAAGCACCTTGCAGTCTAAACTAGGGGTAGATAGGAGAGCATTTCTGGAAGGGATTGAGATTAAATCTAAGCTTAGTCTCTTCTTCTCAGTGGTGCCCTCTCTGGAATTTAAGATTATGTGGCTGTTTTCTTTGTGGTTTGTGCCCCTCCCCAAAAATACTCCCTTCCCTCCCCCCCTTTCTCTAGTGTTCCTGGTACAGTGGCTCTGAAGAATCGGCTGTTCCCCCTTTGTTGCTCCTGTCCTGGTTGTTCTTTCTAGCTCTCCACTGGACTCTTAACAAATGATACATGCAAATTGTCTCATAAAGATCAAGTTGACAGAACATATTGTAAAGAACAAAAATAACTTTCTGGCCTTGCCTCGCACATTTTAGTCCAAATATTAGGGCACAAATAGTGCTCAGTTCAGCAAGTGTTGCAGAATGTCATGCCACAAGTCCACTTCGAAGAGGGTCATAACATCTAGCTGTTAATAAAATGTTGTAGTCAGCCTGGCATAGTGTTTGAGTGTTGGACTATGACTGTGGAGGCTAGGGCTCAATTTCCAGCTCAGCCATGAAACTCACTGGGTGACCTTGGGCAAGTCACACTCTCTCAGCCTCAAAGGAAGGCAGTGGCAAACCACCTCTGAACAAATCATGCCAAGAAAACCTCTTGATAGGAGTTGCTTTAGGGTCACCATAAGTCAGAAGCAACTTGAAGGCATACAACAACAACAACATATAAAAAGCCACATGTTCAATTCGTAAAATATATAGCGGTTTATTTGCATGATTTTAAAGTGATTTTACTGTGGAATTGAGCTCAACTGGGATCCAAAGTACAGTGCAGAAATAATCCAGCTTGAAACCACATTAACAGCTCTGGCTCAGTGCTAGGGAATCCTGGGGATTGTAGTTCATTGTGGCACCGGAGCTTTCTGTCAGAGAAGGCTAAATGTCTCACAGAACTACAGTTCCCAGAATTCCCTAGCACTGAGCCAGGGCAGTTAAAGCTGTCTCAAACTAGATTATTTCTGCAGTCTGTTTTGGACTTGGGACAACCATTCAGAGAGTCTCCATACAAGTATTCAGCCTCCGAAGGTGTCAGAGAAGACAGTTTGTTTTAGAGTGTTTTGGGGTTTCAGATTAGGGCTTTGAAATTAAAAGAGAGATCTGCTGTAATTCTCTTCATAGACAAGATAGTATTGTTGCATTATGCCTCAATTGATGTGGAATAACTTATTTCTCGCTGCCACTCAATTCTGTGTCAGTTTTTGCTGCTCATGAATCTTGGGATCTTTCCTTTCTTTCAGTACGCATATGGTTAAAACTGAGCTCAGCTAATGTGGTTATAGAGTGGAGTGGTTTGTTTATACTCTGGGAGTGAAGCAAATACTGTTTATTGACTCCCATCTGGTCTCTTATTTATCCCACCCAATTTCTAATTCTTTCTTGAGTCCTGCCTTGTGAATGTGGTGACCCAGACTTGTAGCAATGGCTACTGGCTGGTGAAGGACAGAAGCCACTGCACCAAGACTCATAGCTGTCCTAAACTTTACAGACTTCATGTCTTAGCCCAGATGTTACAATGCAAATTCTGGTGTTGCATCTGATTCCAGTTAAGCTCTGACTGAAAGAGGCTTCTTCTGCCTAGAAGGAAACTGGACATCATGTACTTAACACTGTTAACTTTAAGTTGCCTGTTGACTTATGACAACCCCATGAATTTCACAGGGTTTTCTTAAGCATGGAACAATCCGAAATGTTTTTACCACTTCCTTCCTCCGAAATAAAGACCTACTGCACCTCGCCTATTCATTGGCGGTTTCCCGTGCAAGTACTACCCAGAGCTGACTCTGCTTAGCTTCCAAGATCAGATGGGACCTGGTGCCTTTAGGGTATTTTGACCATTATGAAAACCTCATTTATCTGGTGCTTATATAAAATCTCCTTGGGAAGGAAGAGAGAGATTGTGCAATGAAACGTGCCCCTCGTGATACTTTATGGTGATCCAAACTTCTCTTGTTGGTAGTAATAGTAATTGTGGAGGGAAAGTGGCTTTCTGATTGACACTATGATTCTATGATTCTACTAAGATTATTTCTGGAAAGCATTGTTTTTCTACATCTGGCAGGAAGCAGAATTAAATAGAGGTTCAATGCAGCACTTACTGTAGTGCTGTGTTCCCATCTAATGTCTTTCTCCCTGATCAAGATGCTTCTATTATGTTCACAAGCAAAGGTCCCTATTAGTTAGGCTTGTCAGGTGAAATGTAGGACAGAACTGTTTGACAAGCAATATCTGCTGAAATTCCCTCTTCTGCATAACTATTAAAGAGACAGGGACCCTGTTCTGTATTTTACCCGGCAGCCCTCAACTCAGTGTTATTTAAAAGCTTCCTGCTTACAGGCTCTGTCCCCTTTTTGACTCTTGCAGAGAGTTACATTGGTGTTGATGATTGCTCTGTTTCATAACCTGTGTGTGTGTGTGGCTTTAATTTCTAATTTCTTAATAGATCGCTCTTTATAGATACTTTTAATGTAGAAATACAAGGAGAATTATGAGAGTAAGCAAGTAATCAAAGGACCCTTGCTCTCCTATGGACACAGAAACTGACAATTGGTAGCAATTAACAGGCCAGTCATCGTCAGCATACTTGCAGCTGTGCTTGGCAGGAAGTAATCGGTGGGCAGAGCCTTACACTGAAGGGACAGAAATCCCAAAAAGCTGCAGTAGCATTCTGCCTGTTCACATTGGACAGTCTTGTGTTGCATTTGGGTTTTATGTAAGAATTATAAAATAGTCACAGATTGGAATACAATGTTAAATGAAATGGATCAGAATAATCCCTGTTCATGCTGCTTTAGATGAGCCAGTGTGGTGTTGTGGTTTGAGTGTTGGACTAAGACACTGGAAGACCAGGCTTGACCGTGGAAATGTAATGGGTGACCTTGGGCAAGTTGCACTCTCTCAGTCTCAGAGGAAAGCAAGGGCAAACCCCTTCTGAACAAATTCTTCAAAGAAAACCCTTAACGCCTTAGTGGTACCATAAGTTAGAAGTGACTTAAAGGCATACAGTAACAACAAATCTCCTTGGAAACATCAGTGCAAATTATTACAAACCTGTTCTGTCCAGAATGTTGTTTCATTCACTTTCATATGTTTTTAAATTATAACTCTCTTTCCCAAATACAGTGAAATAGAATTTCTATACTACTGCTTTTCTTTTGTCCTTCCAAAATCTACTCCTGCTGGGAATCCATTAGTTCTTTTCTCATTGGCACCTACTGCTTTACTTGGCTATAAATGAATGCAGTTCCGTTATTCTCTCTGCATGAGCTACCCTCTAACCATAGGTACCTATGCTCCCTCCTCTCCCCATCTCTCTCTTGATCCTTCAGCTACCACTGCATATTCAGTCTCATTTTCTTTATAGACAGCTTGGCAACTGAGGATTTGTTTCCTTATATTCCATACAGTTGTTTCCCACTACTACACATTGCTGGGCTTCAGGTACAGCTATTCCACAATATTGCATGTTGAAAAGGAGAATTGTTGGGAATGTCCAAGCTGCTTTATGAAAGATGCCACAGAACCTGAAAACCTTTGCCTCTAATTTGAGCAGTGTTTGGGATGGAAGCTAGAGATAGCTCCATGTTGGGAGGGGAAGCACTATGTATTTTCTCAGATGCTTATACTGAGGCTGCTTCAAGGGATGAAAACAGACCTGTTTGGTCTTTGCTGAATTCTCCCTTCTCATTAAGAGTAAGTATTCTCCAGGTTCCAGGAAATATTGTTGAATAAGTACTCAGTGCTCCCTTTTGGCACTTTTAAAAATGAGCAGTATTAACATCTTGTGTTCAGGAACTTCCTTCCCAACCATGGATGAACTGGTTGTTGTTTTGTGCCTTCAAGTTGTTTCTGACGTATGGTAATCTTAAAATGGACCTATCACAGGGTTTTCTTAGCAAGATTTGTTTGGAGGGGGTTGCCTTTGCCTTCCTCTGAAGCTGCCCAAGGTCACCTAGTGGGTTTCCATGGCTGAGCGGGGATTCAATCACAGGCCTTCAGTCATAATCCAGTGCTCAAACCATTGCACCATGCTGTCTCTCTTATGAATACCAGAGGATAATGCCACTTTTGTACTATAGCACTGTAATTCTGTGAAAAACTTAAAACAAAACAAAATAACCAGAGAGTGGGAAATTCCTCTTCAGACCATAGGAACACGTCATCAAATCCCGCACTAGTTTTTAAGCACCTTTGGAAGCACTCAAGTGTAGATCCAAGGAATTTCTACAAATTGCCCCCTACAAGAATGAGATGAGTGGACATAGAGGTGACAACAAATGGACAAACCCAGGAGACTATATTGCAGGAACTCAAGTGACTCTCTATCATAATACTGTATATGCTCTCTTTTGCCCTGGAGAAGCTTTTGGTCATCCTTGCTCACTCCCAGTGTCTGTCCTATTCCTGCAACCCTTTTTAGTTGTCCTGTGTTGCATCTGGGTAGGGAGGCTTATAATCAGCCATTTGCCACCTGCATAAACTGCCTTGTCATTGCGATCCCGTTTCCCACCACACCTCTCCCCATTCAGTACCCAGTGTTTTGCATACTCTTCTTATTTGTTCTTTTTCTTTTTTTTCCTCCTACCTCTCCCCTGGCATGACTAAAATAGTATCAGTACAGTATCTTTTATTCTACTTGGATACTGCTGAAGAAAGAGCAGTTTAAACACAAAGGCTGTGCATTTTTTTAATGAGAATGTTTCCTTGCATTTGGTAAGCATTTGCTGGAAGAATGCTGTCATCTTCTATTACACTCTTCTTCTTTCAGTTCCATAGAGCAGATTATCTGCTTAGTTGCCTTTTCCCCTTCTCCATTCCTTTCTTTGATGATTTTCCCCAACATAGAGTTACATAGATATTTTTGCTAACCAGAGCAAGATTTGGTATCATTTATAAAATATAAAGAAATATAGACTCATTCAAAAGTAATTTTTTTAAATCAACATTTATTTTGGATTAAATATCCCTAAGAACAAACTTGGTTCTCCCTGTCCCTCAGTCCCTCTTGTAGTGCTTGGGACACCAAATATGTTTGTGACAGTTTTCCTCCATCCCATACTGATTTTATTTTATTTTTGATGACATATCTATCCCCCCTTTCTTTGCTCATGAAATTCAGTATACCTCATTGAATTCAGTGCACCTCACACAGTGTACCTCAGGTTCTTGAATTGATTACTATTTCACTTCAACAGGCCATCACCCCCAGTGCTTTTAGGCAACAGTCAAATCCTTTTTTATCCTTGCTAGAGTTTAAGAGAAACCAGTTTTATTGCAGATCTCATTATAGCTGCTGGCTGAGGCTCTCATTATCCTGGTGTTCATTATGTGTTGTGTTATTTTTTAAGTGTAATCATCCATCAACAATTTGTTTGAGAGGTAGAATAGAAATACTGCACTCCTTACCACTACCATGGTCAGTTCCAAGAGACATAGTACTGTATAACTAGATTATATCAAATCAGTTTTCATCCCATAGTTGGGCTGAGAAGACTTGATAATGAGCTAGGGAGAAAACTGGAGGGATTAAGGGGAAAATAATTTGACTTGTGGGACTTCGTTTACTGTTGATGGATATTACTTTGACCATATTTCAATATGTATAAAAGACCCTAATCACTACTGTACTTTAAGGAATAGTTTGATATATATAATAAGTCCAGCAAACTAAAATGCTAGCCAGCATTTGTATTCTGTAACAAATTGTATCTTCCCATTTATGCTGTCTCTGTTTCCTAAAGTAAGTTTGCTGCCATTTTAAAGAATACGAACAGACAGTAGCTTGATGCTTCTATATTCATTGGGCAATGATTGGTGGCTATAGATAAGTTGGAGTCCACAGTCTTTACATGGCATGCTAAGGGCTCATAAATCTTCACAGTGTTATGTTTTGAGGTACTCCTGTCAAAATTTCAGCCCTGGGTTTCCAAGGCACATGCTGTGGCCTGGCAGATACCTGACTATCCTGTTTTTTGCACTGGAAGGAGTGCAAAATACTGAGCACTTCATGTACTGCAGTGCCTGCTTGGTAGACTGCAGGCTTGACAGGTTTTTTTTAAGATGAACTATGCTTCCTTAGGCAGCTGGCTTCTGTTCTGTGAATGTCCTTGCTGATCAAAGAGAGGTGGGGAGAGAGATCATTATATTGGTATCTGAATGAGCTGTTGGCAGGCTTGAATCTGATCATTGTTTCACATAAAGTTCCATATTTAATTGCTTCCTTTGAGGAAGCTAACTAATCTGATTTTAGAGATTGAAATACATACAGCAGACTACTGTTAAAAGTGAGTCATCTAGAACATGCCTTCTGTCAAGTTCAGATAAAGGTTCAAATCATTTACATGAAAAATTATTAAAAAGTTGGGACAATTTTATTCTTAGGAGCGCTGCAGTTGACATGTGCACTATTGATCTGCTCATAAATCAGGGCACATAAAATATTTGACCAGGACTTTTGATATAACAGTGATTTTACTCTTAAAGCTTTTCCACAATAACTCTCAGGCATAACTTAGAATATTAGGTTTGTAAATTAATTCAATAATGTTAACATTAGAAGTTAGGAAATTAATTCATTATCACTACTACTAATAACTGAAATTGTTTAGACTAATGTTAATGAACTTGTTATTTAAATCTTCAAAAATGCTCTTTCCTTATTTTAAAGTTGTGTTCCCCAAATTTGGATTTCTCCCCCTCCCCAGATTGACTACAAAGCTCATTATCATGATCATTATTACCTTTCCTTTTTCCTATCAAGGAGCCAGGGTGGCTTACAAAGGTTAAAACAGATACAGCTTTTAAAAAATCACATTATATAAAGGTTAACAATAGAATTTAACTATCAATACAATTTATAGTACAAATGCGCTTAGATGTGGTAGTAGTCCAACACATCAGGAAACTGTCTGGTTGGGGCTGTCCTCAAGTATGGAATCTCATCTTACAATTTGTCCAATAAATGTTGTCATCCATCTGTACCTGCCCTCTTTTTTCTATCTCTCCTATCTTTGCCAAGTGTTCACTTGCTCTTCAAATGTTAAAGGTTAGTAAGGAAAGATGAGTTAATTTCAGCTAGAAGACATTGATCAACTGCAAGTACAGCAATAAGTGGCTACTATGGTGAATTGGTTTGAGCATTGTACTAGGCTGTTGAAGACCAGGGTTCGAATCCCCACTCAGCCATGGAAACCCACTGGGGTGAATTTTCTTATCTTAATATGACAAAAAATTGAGGGCAGGGTAAAGCACTTTGCATATTTTAATCATTGTTGCCTTAAATCAGTCCTAGAAGCCAAGCTTGGAACTGCTATATATATATATAAATGCAGAATTGGAATCTTTCATCTGATATGTGTTGAGAGAAATCATGTGATAGAGCCATTCTTAATCTGTAGCAGTTCAGCACTGTGGAATTAAAGGGGAACTTCTCTCACATGGAAAGTAATAAGCAAAGTTTGTTGTTGTTAACTACTTTTGAGTCAATCCTGACTCATGGTGACCCTGTGAATGAGATATCTCCAAGACTCCTTATTCTCTGTTGCTCTGCTTAGGTCCTCTAAATTCATACCTGTGACCTCTCTAAATAGAGCCCATCCATGTGTATAATAAACCTCTCCTGCCGTTGTCTATCTGTGATAGTATTCAGTAGGAGATTGCCTTTTATTCTGGCGGGACTGATAAGTTGCTATAGATAGCCTGACTCCATGAATTGTCTAATTACCTTCTAAAGCTACTTTACACTGTTGGGCATCACCATATCTTGTGGAAGAAAATTCAATTTTTACAATGTAGGGCATAAGGTTTATCAATCATAATTAGCTTCATTGATGACATTGGATGCTAGCATTATGAGATGATAAAAACAGTATAACCCCCCCCCCCCCCGTACTTTCACAAAGAAAGCCAGCATTGTGTGATATTTTGAGTGTTGGACTAGGAGGCAGCTAGACTCTAGCAGCAGCTTAAGAAGCAAATGCGATTCCACACTGCATCAATAGAAATATAGGACCGAAGGAAATAATAGCACGACTTTATTCTACATTGGTCAAGCCTCACCTGGAATATTACATTCAGTTCTGGGCACCACAATTCATAAAGGGTGTTGGCAAGCTGGAGCATATCCAGAAGAGGGTGACCAAAATGGTGAAAAGTCTGGAAACCATGTCCTATGAGGAGCAGCTTAAGGAGTACATTGGGAGGTGATATGATAGCCCTGTTTAAATATTTGAAAGGATGTTGTATGGAGGATGGAGCAAACTTGTTTTCTGCTGCTGCATAGACTAGGACATGGAGCAGTGGATTCAAACTACAAGAAGAGAGATTCCATTTCAACATTAGGGGGAACTTCCTGTAGCTGTTTGACAGTGTAGTGTGGTGGATTCTCCTCCCTTGGAGTTTTTTAAACTCCAAGGGTGCTTTGCTTGTGAGTTTCTGCATGGCAGGAGGTTGGACTGGCTGGCCCTTGAGATCTCTTACAACTCTGTGATTCTATGACTCTGGGAGACAAGGCTTTAAATTCCTGCTGAGTTATGGAAACCCACTGGGTAACCTTGGGCAAAGCATATTTTATCTGTCTAAGAGAAGGCAGTGGCAAACATCTGTTGAGTAAATCTTGCCAAGAAAACCCTATGGATGATAGAGTTGCCTTACACTGGAGTTGACTTGAAGGCACAAAACAACAAATAATCTTTTCACACCATGAGTAATTTCATACATTTCTGTCATTCTTCCGTTGTCTTCTTTCCCTAAATCCTATAGGCCCAAATGACCAAAACTGTTCATAATGGGGTGGCTGTTTTCATTTGATTTTTTAATCCTTTCCCTAAGATAGAACTCATTTTTCTCACTATTGCTACATATTGGCCAAGATCTTACATCTGGGCATTGCTCTGTATGTGCAGTTCTATGTCCTCTTACTGCTTGGCAGTTTTCAAGCCCCAGCAGAGTCTCTTCCTATTCCCACTTATTGGATGGAAGGGAGAAATGGGAGAGATGGTTCAGATCATGGAGAAGCACCTGATCCAAGCTCAACTGGGATGGGGAGGAGATGAGAATGTGTTTTCCAATGTCATGCTGGGTTATAGCCCAGAGCAGCTGGCTCTTCATAGTCTGATTTGCCTCTCCTCTCCCTCCCATCCCCATGAATAACCCCAGGGGTTTGGCACCTGTGGGATGTTGGGATGTTTTTGGACAGAGCACAAGGGCAAGTGCACCAACCAAATAGAGACTTCCATGCAAGATGCATGTACATGCACATAAGTAACAGGAGGATGGTTTCTAGACTTATTTCTTTATTGAGCTATTCACCATAATCCCAGGATTTCTAGTTAGTACATCACCATCAATGTATGTATTAAGATGGGTTGTTTTGTGCCACTATGCAACACTATAGACTTACATTTGAACTACATATGCCATTTTAATGCCTATTCCCTCATATAAGAGAGATTCATTTGGATATATCCCTTTTCATTGTTATCATCTTGCATAACTCATTACCAAACTTTGCATCCTCATTATTTCCTTATAAAATCTCGATCAGTTATGAACAAGTTCAAAGGTATCAGTCTTGCTGTGGATTCTTGGGAGATTTCTCTTCTAGCGTCCTTCCATTGGAAGAACTGTTAATTAATTCCTACTTTCAGCTTTCAGTTTTTAACCAGATGACAATCCATTAGAGAATCTGTACTTTTATCCCATTCCTGCCAAATTTACTGATGAGCCAAATGTGACTGCATTGGACTTTCTTGGCAGTTGTCTACTATACATAAATATATGTATTCGTAAGTGTGAATAGCATATTGTTTCAATGCTGTTCCAGATTGTTAAAGCTAGTCTTAGATCTAATTGTAGAAATTTAATTTATTTAAAGCTTTTAAAGCCTGCATCTCAGGGTATGTGCCACCCATACAAAATAGCTTACAGGATTACAAAACATTAATATACAGTTGTCTATTAGTGTTTATTCTCTGGAGTTTTCTTGCTGGTACTCTGATGGCAAATCACTGAGTGGAGACCCAAGGAAGAAGAGTAAATAAGAAGAATATGATAAATGAGATGTTACAATGACATGCGTATAGAAGGATATGGTAAACGAAACAGTACAGTCGTCCCTTCTGATTCGCGGGGGATCTGTTCCAGAAACACACACCCCGTGAATCAGGAAGATCATCAATATTGGAACCCCATTGATTACAATGGGGTTGTGCTCCCATGTGCGGTGCTGTGTGCGTGCCTCAGGCATGCACGCCATTATGACCCTCCCAACTTGCCATCCACGAAAGACCAAGGGATGTGAATGGCAAGACCAAAAATTGGGAAGGACAACTGTATAAGGACATTTGTAGCTCTTTTTGCAGCTTATCTTCCTTGTTATATTTCAGAGAGAAAAGAATTCAAGTTAGGAATTGTTTGGATAGGGGTCAAAATAAAACTGCAAATATCCGATTGATTATTTACAAATCTGTTGTTTTACTATACCTTTGAATAAAGTGCATAGTTCTATTTGTTGTGCCTCAAAAAAAAAATACTGTGGAGTTGGAAAAAATTCTATCATGAATAGTTGTAGCTACTAATTACAGCTATAATTTTTCCATCGTTACTGGTCTGAGATGAGAGTCTTATAATCTTCAAAGAGGGAAAAGGGAAGTTTTTCAACTATGACTTTGGGAACCTGTACAGAGGAGGGGAGGTTAGAACTGGAAGACATAGCATATTTTAATTAAAGCATGGGTGGGAATCACATGATCCTCTATATATATTGATATATTGCATTCCCCATTATTGGCTGATCCATGGATGCTCAAGTCCCAGTAAATACAGCATTCTTCAACACAATCTACTGTCTGCCATACATGGGTTTACCATTTGGTATGTTCGCCTTTTATATTTCTGCCTATATTCTTTTGTTTTTCCCATTTCTTCCTGCCATGATTGCAACATCTTCCTTTTTAAAAAATCCACTCACTGCTAAATATTGCATCTTAGCCGTACAGTGACTGTTCCTTTCATAATTGTTTAATGTCTTCTAATAAGGGTAACTGTCATTTCCAATGATTGAACAGCTGCATATCCCAGTGGATTTTGTAGAAGTGGGGGAGGATGTTGGAGAAAGATTAGGTATGTCATAATGGAGCTGTGGACTGATTGATTTACAAAGGAAGAATAAAGAATAAATATAAAGACTAAGTATCAGAAACACAGTGGCTGGATAACCAGAGTGCTAAGAAGGCAGGTGATTATCAGAAAATATAATAGGAGCTAGAGTTAATAGAAATGAATGAAAAATTACTAATCACCATAGTGGTATCAGAAATAGGAAATGAAATTCTCAGTAGCAATTAAAAGCTCATAGGAATATGAAATGTAAAATAAGCATCTTGTTTCAAAGTACAGTAAAAGTTAAAAGACAGGGACAGCTTGATTTACAGAAGGATCCACTGTTTAAACTGGCTGATCAGTTCCCATACCTATTCTAATATATTGGGATTACTCTGTCTTTAATATTTAATATGTTAACATATTTATTTATACTTAAAATTATTTATATCCTGCTCTATAAGACATGCTCTCAAGGCAGCCTGTAAGTAAAATTATTTGAAAGAATTTTAAAACAATTTTAAATTAGCTTACTTGCTAATTAGCTTACTTGCTGTTCACCGCTATGATCTTTGGAATAGCGGTATATAAATAAAACAATTATTATTATTATTATTATTATTATTAAATTTAAAGCAATAAAAATAATTTCAAAAGATTAAATTTAAACAGGCTAAAAAGTCAAAACAGTTTGAAACCATGTACATTTACATTTAGAAATAATTAATCTCCAAAGGCTTTAATAAATAGCTGGATTGGGGCTGTGGTGTGTGGTTGTCGCAACCCCGATCTGGCTCTCTCAGGGGCGGCGTCACATGGCCCCTTCAGGGCCATCGGTTTCGCTCCTTTGTCTAGATCCAACCATTCTCCCAGTGTTGCTCCTTCAGCTCTTATATATTATATATTTGGTGAGACAGTTTGAAGAGTACAGTATCTTTTCTCTTAAGAGAATGAGAGAGTTGAAAAATGCTTGTCAGTTTTTAAAAAATTCTCAACAAAAGTTATTGCCCATTACAAATATTAGCTTGTTTGAATTTTCCAGAATGTATATGTTTTCTTTCCTGAAACAGACACATGCTGCACTTAAAAATCCAGAAGACTGAGAGTGGTAAGCAAATCTAATGTATTAACATCTGACTCACTAAAATTTGGCAGAGAACTTCAGTTGTTCATTTCTGTGTCTCTTGATGCACAGTGAAATCCCTGCCTTAGATCATGAAAACATAATCTCTTTCCTGTAGCAAAGAATAGGAGGAGAATATGTCGGTGTCATGATAAATGTGATTTTCTTTGAAAAGAAAATAACCCTCTTTAGCTAGAGAAGAAGTATTGACATTCTTACATTCTGTTTTTGAAGGTCATAATAACAATGGTTTGGATCCCAACCTTTGAAGAGTTGTATGTCATTTCTTCCTTCTAAGCAAACTTTGTACTCTCTCCATAATTCTGTGACCAGTTTCCCACTAGGGTAGGATAGTTATATTTTCACCATGTCGTGAGTAGAATAATGCTTGGTAAGGTGGAAGGCAGTAGAAAAAGAGGACGAACAAATTGCAGATGGATAGACTCAATCAAGGAAGTCATGGTCCTGTGTCTGCAAGACCAGAGCAGGGCTGTTGAGCATAGGGTGACTTGGAGGTCTCTCATAAGGTCACCATAAGTTGAAGTCAGCTTGATGACAGTTAACAACAACAACCACAAAGCTTTTCTGGAAAATGGGAAAATGGTGGAAATAATGAGCCACACAAGTTGTTTGTTCAGTAAAGAATTGCTCTGGCAATTAAGTGCATTTCTGCTTCAGTGGATAATCAGCTCTTTAGAGAATGAAATTGTGAGGGAGCATGGAGTGATAATACATGATATCCTAGATTGCAGTTTTCTTAAAGCCATACAAATTAGGAGCATGTTACCATAGACATCTTAACCTATGTACATGATATTGGGTATACTATAACCAGGGAATGCTTCATACTCTTTGTACCATTCTGTAGCCTTGTTAGTAATATTTATTTGTTACACTTATACTGCAACAGTTCTACTGTGGGCTTGAAGTGACAAATAAGATGCTCCTCTCTGCTTATAAATTATTATAATACAGTAATCCTATGAGGTAGATCATACTGAAAGAAAGTGGCCAACTGAAGAAAGCCCAGTGAATTCCCTGGCTCAGTGGGGGCCAAAACCTGGATCTCCCACATCCCTATCTAGCACTCTAATCACAACACTGTTCTGGTGCTAATAGAGCACTAATCTCCTGTTTCACAGCTAGAGGACTCTGTTCCTTACATTTCTGTAGTGCTTTCAAGTACATAACTAAAGTTGGCTTGTGTCCTCAGTTGTTATAAATTTGTTTTAGGGCTCGAAGCTGGCCTTTTATCAATAAAACGTATTGCTTGATGTTGAGTACTGAAACCTTTTTGTGTGAGACCCCAATCAGGTTATTAATTCAAGTGTATGACATTTTTGAGAACTAGTTGGCAATAAGTTTTCAGATTTTACACCTTCTTTCCTAGCCTCTGGAATGGCTTGTTTCTGCCAAGATGTGAGTATACATATCTTTTTGCTTGCTTATCTGCAATAAAAACTAGGCAATTAAACTGCTCTTTTCTAAAGAGCAAAAGGGTTATCCTGGTCTTCAGTTCTAAGTAATGGTTAATGATTTCAATAAAAAATAAACAACTTAGGATGTGTTTAAAATGGTGCTACTTATAGTATTATAATAGCAGTTGTGTGGGTTGAGAGTGATACTTATGTGCACAATTGAAAATGTGTTTTTGTTTGAAATGGGTTATCCTGACCTCCTCAACAAGAAATTAAGCTCACTTATTTTTTTGAATTGAGAACCATTACAAACAGCTATATCAGCCTTTAAAAATGGCTGTTGAAAGTTAATATACCATATGGACGTCACTGGGTTTTAAAAAATCCTATGTATGCTTAGACTCTCTCCTTAGAGGACGGTATGACTCCTTTGGTGTAAAACTGGGATGGGGATAAGGCAGCCCTCCTGATAATGCTGAACTTGAGCTTGCATTATCCTTCACCAATTTGCTATACTAGTCAGGACTAATGTTTGTTGCAGTCCAGCATCATCTGATGAGCATCTGATGAGATACATGTTCCGTATCCCCGATTTTATGTATAAGAATGGAAATAAAGCTATTTTTACAAATAAATGGGAATTTCTTTCTCTAGTCTAAATCTAGTAATCTAGATAACTTAAATAGGTCCACTGAATTAATGGAACTTATATGTAACTGTTGATTTATAAACATATGATATTAATATTGGGACGACTCTAGGCATATTCTAGTTGGGAACAATACTGTAATTAGATTTTTATTTTACCATCCTGGGACTTCTGTTTGAGCAGGAAGTGTATGGTGCTTCTGTTGTTGTATGGACAACCTGGAAAGGAGGAGTGTAGACAGGTGCAGTATTGAATAAAATATTTCTTTGTATACATGGCCTTTCTCCTGTGAGTATGCTTCCTTTGTTGAAGGTGTGTGTGTGTGTGTGTGTGTGTTTATAGAGAGAACAAATATTTTTCAAATAAAACCCTGGTGCTCTCAAAAAGTAGCGTGGCTGTTAGGCCAAATATAGGCTTGTTGATTGCAAGCTGCTGGACAGCTCCTTGTATGCTTCTCTGTTCTTCTGTTTCTGCCTGGTGGTTATCTCATGCTACCACAAGCCCTCCTTTCCCCAAGGCTGGTATCTATGCAGCAGAGAAGGGAGTAGGGAAGGAGAATCTTTCTTTCCAAAATAAGAATAATCTGTTGCCAGGATATTCCTTATGAGATGGAACATGAGAGTCTAGATAGGGTGCCTCTCAGAAATCTCTCTGTGGAGTTGCTGAGATCACTACTTAGTAGTCCATAACTTCTGAACACATTGGCCATTCTATCCATTATCACCCAAGTCTAAGTCTTCCAGAAACTTAACAATGCTATTTTCGTGTAACAAGAGCAATGGAGATTTGTTCACTCTACTACTAACTCAGCTTGTGAATGGTAACAGGATTTTAGTCAGATGGGCCAAGCAGCAAGAAAAAGATATTGGAATGCACGAGAGCATTCCAAGGTTTGCCAAAATACCTCAGCCCTATCTGGAGGAAAACTTTTAATATAGGTCTAGGTCCAGTCACAGCTGAGTGAAGACTGAGTGGGGGGGGGGGGTACATGGACTTAGGTTTTGTGGGAAGGAACATTGCTGGATGATTTGAATGTTGAAAATTAGCACTCCATACTACAAATCTTGTTGCTGAGTCCAAACATAGCCTCTCCACAGTTCTGTAGAACAGAGGTGAAGTAATTGTGGCCTATTTTATTTTATTTTACTTTACTAAAAATGCCATCATGGCCTCTAGAGAGCATGGGTGGTAATTTTGAATTTTTATTTGGGGCTCAGAATTATTATTTGGGGCTCAGTAAGGTCCTATGGAGTGTTAATGTGGCCTCCTTCTTTTGGCTGTTGTCCAGTGATGTTCCAAAACATGGAATGTTTTGTTCCTTAACTTAATGATTTTTGAAAAATAAATGTAGCAAGGGTACGAGCCCTTTAATATTCTACTGTTTCCTATATATTAGAGTCATTTCTATTCCTCTCCCTGCCTTCTTTCATAGAAGAGGATTAGTCAATATAGAATTTTCCCCTTTTCTAGCAAATAAATCTCATTATGAAGATCTCTAGTTCAAAGGCATGCAACCTTATCAAGAAAATAGTACTGAGCGAAAACCATCAAAAGACCTAGAAAAGATAAAGATATTAATATGAGCATGCATTCTTAAAAACCTTCGAAGTAGCTGTGGAAAAATTAATTGACAGGAAGCATTTTTTAAAAGGCTATTGGTCAATAATGTTAGAAAATATGGGGAAAGGCGCGGCACACTAAGAGCCCAGAATGGTGGCAACAATATTTTGAAATGATATTGGAATGGCAAATTGCATATACAGTGCTCCCTCGGGTTACGAAATTAATTCGTTCCGCCGCCGCTTTCATAACCCGAAAAGCATTCGCAAACCGAAATGCCATAGGCGCTAATGGGGAAAAGCCGCGATTTCGTGCGAAAAAGCCGAAAAAAGCACCAAAAAATTTTTTCGTAACCCGAAAAAACATTCGTAACCCGGAACAATTATTTCCTATGGGATTTTTTCGTATCCCGGAAATTTCGTAACCTGGGTATTTCGTATCCCGGGGTACCACTGTATCAGGAACCAGTTGGAACTCTTCTGACTTTGAATGAAATGCTCATATTTGAAGAGAACAAGAGTAGACTCTGACTATAATCAGTATCATATCTAAACATATGATTTATGTGTCTTGACAGAAGTATAATTGTTACATATCTCTTGCCCACGTGGCTAAGGTAGAGTATACTGTCAAAGTGCATTTAGCCGTTATACATCCTGGACATATTAAAATGGTGGAGAAAGATATGGCGTGAAACAAAGTGCTGCAAGGTAACCCTTTATTACTCTGGCATTCCCGCTACCCACGTTTGTCCTTTTTCTAGAACTCACCCTGCCTTATTTTAAGGGAAATAAGATGATTCTGAAAAAGGACAAGTTTGTCTCTTTGGATCTCTGGTGGTGCATGGCTGGGATCCAATAAATCTCTTGACAAAATAGACTTAGGCAGCAGTTAGATGCTAAACAGTAAAAGTTTTATTTTCAATGCTTTTCTTTAAACTTAAATAATAGTAGTCTGGCTCAATTTGCAGGAATAATATACCTCACTGAAAGGAATAGGCAACAACAATGACAAGAGCAATAGCAATAACAAGTACATTCCTGTACTGCTTATCATTGCACTTAAGCACTTCCTAAGCATGTAAGCCAGTTGCCTCCAGCAAGCTGGGTACTCATTTTAATGACCTTGAAAGGATGCCAGGCTGAGTCGGTCCTGGAGTCCCTGGCTGGTATTGAACTCACAAGCTTGTGGCTTGTGAGTGAGTGGCTACAGTACAGGCATTTAACCACTGTGTCACCAGGGATATGCTCCATCATCATCATCATCATCATCATCATCATCATCATCATCATCATCACAGTTCAACATATGTTAGTAAACCTTTTATTCAAAGCTAAAAACGTGGAACTAAACGGACACTGAAAGTCTATTTCTGCAATGCTCCTTCGCCATCCTCACAATACTGATGCTGCTTTAAAAGGCTTCCAACTAGATAAAGGACAAGGAAGAAGAGGGGGCTATGTGGGCATAAAAAACTTTGTAAAACAGCCCAAGACAGTACAGGAGAAGATTTCCAAGAGGGCCAGGAGGGAGTGCATTGGCCCATCTCTGCCTTCACCACACCAGGGCATTTCTGGGCTGAGAAGGCTTTATTGACTACAGCAGAGCCTTTCACTGCATAGATCATGAAAAGCGGTAGCAATTGAACAAATGCTGTGGCATGGAGCATTTAAGTGTTCAGAGTTTTGGTCAGTTCAAAACTTGGGCAGTTCTGTTAAAAAGTTGCTTGGATATAGCAATACCAAAATCTGTTTTTGTCATCTCTGTGGCTCTTTTTGCCTAGGCATAATGCACCTTTTTGTTGCTCTTAAATTCACCTCCAAATTCAAGGGAACAGGAAAGCATTAACATTCTTTTAAAAACAGCCAGTGTAAGTCAAAGGATTTTTCACTAAAAGTAGCTAGTTCAACTTATGATTGATGCTGTCCTGGGCAGAACCTCTTCTTTTAAACCAAGATGATTGCAACAAGACTGTGGAACAGTTTAGTAACAGTTTTTTTTAAATGAAGAACGAAAAAGAACAGTGTGCATGGTGAGTTTGTGGTTTTGTATTGATTACAGCCCCAAAGCAGCTCACAGTAGTGATGAGACAATGTAGATAAATTAACTTTTCAGTTTAAAGAGTGCACAATAACATTGGAATAAAAATACAATCTAACTGAAGCAGGAATGGGCATGTGATGTATTGCTCTGTTCTCCCTCATGGGTCACTTCATCTTTTATGATCTGGTACTTACTGAAAATGAGGTTCTTAATTGCCCCAATGGATGAGAGAGTATAAGCAGAGATGACCTGAGGCTATTCAAGAGTGCGGTTAATTTAAATATTAAATCTAACAGATAAACAGGGAAGCAGATTCCTGAGATGAAAGTGCAATATGGAAAAAAATCAGAAGAAAATCAATGAATTTCAGATAAAATACAGTACAGTGATTTTAACAATCAGGCCTGAAGAATAAGATGACATTGTATTATATATACAAGATATACAACATGCAAAATTAGGTACCCTTAACCTATAAAACTAGGACTAAAGAAATAAAAAGTTGAGTATGTACAATATCCCACATGAGGAAATGTCTCTCTCTCTCTCTCTGGCTTTTCTTGCATTTGAAAAACTGATCCTTTTTTCAGAATCAGGGCCAGAAAGCAAACTAAGGTCTCAAGGCCCCAGCACCACCACCACCCCCAAAAAGAAAGAAAGAATGGGGAAAACATTTTTTAAAAAAGGAGAACAAGAAGAGAGCAGCTTTCTCAGGCTGCTGCTGTTTTTTTTATCCATTTCTATCCTGTTACTTCCACTCCGAAATTTTTCTGTCTTCCAATTCTATAAAAAATATTTATAAAAAATATCCTCTGCTATTTCCTTGCTAAACAACATGACACATTACCTTAGGCCACATATTTGAATCCTTTAAACATATTCTGGTTAGCCTTGTTGGTCATATAGCAAAGTATGATAACATCTAAAATGCATGAAACAATGATACCTTTATGATGCCAACCAAATTGCATAAAATATATATCACAAGCTTTTGAAGCTCCACTGTCTTCTTCATCAGGCAAAGGTGTTAAAAATATCACAGGAGAAAAAAATTTGACAATGTTAGTCACAGGCTTGCATTTTGTCAAGAAGTTCTGAGTATGCTCTAGAGAAGAATAATCTTTATTACGGCCATAGACAAATACATTGTGTATAGTATGCTCTATATCTATTTAGGTATATCTATTTTGGCATGACACTCCTCCTCCTGGCCATATGGTACTGGGAAACAAAACATTTTAAAGTCCAGGAAATTTAAATTCCATTAGCAAAACAAAAAGGTACCTCCTATGAGAATTAGGATGTCTCAGTGCTTTGTGAGGCCACAAACTCCTTTGTTAGACAGGGAGCACTGAATCCCACCCCAAGCCTCCATGTTATTGCATTAGGAAAATTTTAGGTTCTGTTAGGTAAAATATGCTGATTTCAGCCCCAGGTTTTTTTTTTTTTAATGTTTTACCTTTGTTGGAGGTAAAGGTATAGGTAGCCCCTTGACATGAATGTCTAGTCATAACCGACTGTAGGGGGTGGTGCTCATCTCTGTTACTAAGCCGAAGAGCCAGCGTTGTCCAAGGACTACTCTGGTGGTCATGTGGCCAGCATGATTGCACCAAACACTGTTGTTGTTGGAGGTAGAAACCTCAGCTACTAAAGTCCCAGTACATTGGCTCCCTCTTTTTTTGCAGCTAAAATGCAATTATCTTTACATCTAACAAACATAGCTAGGGTAGCCATGTTGGCCATATAGCAAAGTACAATAACATCCAAAATCCACAAAACAGTGGCCAGGTATAGATTAGAAGAAAGGGACGGGCAGAGGCCACCCCTTTCTTCTCCGGTGCAATCCTCCCCAAAAACGAGCTGCAAAATGCAGCTCCTTCCCATGATGCTGCCAAGGCACCATTAGCGCCCTGGGGCATCACAGTGATGTCACACATGTGCCACCCTGTTGGACACGGTGCATGCACAACATCATTGATATGCACGCCATGTGGATGGTGCTGCGTAAACATGGTGCTGCCGTTGTGTGGTAGGGTTCTGGAGCATGCAGATGCTGCATGCTCCGGAACCCTAGAATTGGCCCCAGGCCGCTACAAACTGGCAGTCTGTACCGGGCCAGTGATACCTTTATTGAGCCAAACAAAATGCAAGCCTTAGAGATGCGTCTCTACTTTTTTTGATGCCCTTTAAAGTCCTATCACACCTTCTCCTTCCTTTCTCATTCTCAGCTCAAGAATGCCTTCTTATTATTATTATTATTATTAACCTTTATTTATGAAGCGCTGTAAATTTACACAGCGCTGTACATGCAATCTTTTTAGTTAGACGGTTCCCTGCCCTCAGGCTTTCAGGTGTTATACTGAAATTCAGCACTGTGATTTCAGTCTTCCTGCTCCATTTCCCTCCTATGCATGTCTCATGTCTTTCTTTGCTTCCTTCATTGATAAGTACACTGAGAAATTCTCCTTGCCTATTCCTTTGTATTTCTTCAGTCTTGTTATTTCTCACATTTTCATTTCCATTTCCTCTGCCAATATTTCTCCTCTTACTCAGTCAACCTCTGCATCCTGTTACTTCATTTCTACTGCATTCCAACTTGAATACATTAATGTGTCTTATTTTCATCTGCTGTGTCACTCCAACTACTACTTGACTTCTCCCCTCTACATAGAAATTCTTGAAGCATGAAGCTTTCTCCTGCTGCTGTAACTTCCTCCTGAAGTGACCCTCTGTATTTTCACTGACCTCACAGAATAGTTTATAGTCTTCTCGCTGTGAAGTCTACCTGACTTTAGTATTCTCATATTTCTTGACCTTTCCACTGTTTTTAATCTCTGTCTTTTCTGTGACTATTCATGTCCCAGTTTTCCACAACTGTTCAAATGGTTCTTGTCCTGCCTGTCTAGTCAGCCACCTAATATTTCCACAAGGAAAAGCTTTACTTCAACTTCTCTTCTTGTTGTATGCTTTCATGCTGTTTCTGACTTATGGTGATCCTAAGGCAAACCTCTCACAGGTTTTCCTTGACCAGATTTGTTCGGGGGGGGGGGGGAGTTGCCAAAGGTGGTTTTCTTGGCCGAGTACGGATTTGAACCCTGGTCTCCAGAGTTGTAGTTCTGTGCTCAAACCACTGCACCTCTCTGTCTCTACATTATTTATTTAGCTAATTTCTATACTGCTTCTGATATCTAGCCTTACCTTCAAGTAATGTACAACAAATAAAAATGTTTAATGACACATTAAAATTCAGAGGTTCAAAACACTATTCTCAAATTGGACAGTACAATCTGTTCAGAAATGCCTTGGTGAAGAGGTAACATTTTCATAGACACCTAAGTCACATCATAGTCAGTGCCTCCTAAATACCAAGGAGCCCCTCAGAGTTCTGTCAATGCTCATATTTTTCCTTTACATTGTAGCCTTTCATAAGCTCATACAGATCTCATGATTTTCAGTACCATCTGCTTTTTCCAGGACTGCCTTCCTTTGTCTTTTCATCATCACCAGCAGCCTGACTGCTATTTCTACTTGAATATTTTGTCATCATTTTAAACTTGGTGCTTCAAAACCGAATTTCTCATATTATGTCTCATGCTGCCTTCTCTTATTCAGCTCCACGTGTCTTGTCAGTGTTGTCCACTGCTCTATTGACCAAGCATGAAGCCTTGGGCTATCTTTTATTAATCTCTCTCCTTTGCTCTCCATCTTCAATCTTTTATCAAATCACAGTACTTCTTGTTTAACTTAATAAGTTGAACATGAGTCAGCAGTGTGATGCGGCAGCTAAAAAGGCCAATGCAATTCTAGGCTGCATCAATAAAAGTATAGTGTCTAGATCAAGAGAAGTAATAGTGCCACTGTATTCTGCTCTGGTCAGGCCCCACCTGGAATATTGTGTCCAGTTCTGGGCACCACAATTCAAAAAGGACATTGAGAAACAGGAGCATGTCCAGAGGAGGGCGACTAAAATGGTGAAGGGTCTGGAAACCTTGCCCTATGAGGAAGGACTCAGGGAGCTGGGGATGTTTAGCCTGGAGAAGAGAAGGTTAAGAGGTGATATGATAGCCCTGTTTAAATATTTGAAAGGATGTCACATTGAGGAGGGAGCAAGCTTGTTTTCTGCTGCTCCAGAGAACAGGACCCGGAACAATGGATGCAAGCTACAGGAAAAGAGATTCCACCTCAACATTAGGAAGAACTTCCTGACAGTAAGGGCTGTTCGACAGTGGAACAAACTCCCCCAGAGTGTAGTGGAGTCTCCTTCCTTGGAGGTCTTTAAGCAGAGGCTAGATGGCCATCTGTCGAAGATGCTTTGATTTGGATTTCCTGCATGGCAGGGGGTTGGACTGGATGGCCCTTGTGGTCTCTTCCAACTCTATGATTCTATGATTCTATGATTAGTAAAAATATGTTCCTTCATATCTATCATTTTTTGCAAAATGTTTTGTGCACACTGCAATCCTTTGCCTGTACTACTGCAGCTTTTGTATGGACATCTGTTGTCAACCACTTATCTCTGTCCATAGCTCTTGTGCCCAACTGATCCACTTTTCTCATTACTCAGTGTGATATCATTCATTAAGTTCTTTTCCATAGTGTAAACTAGCTGGAGATGATAGGAGGGCTCCAGTTGGAGAGTTTAAGTTGTGGAAGTCTCTTGAGGAACTATTACTATGTAAATTGTAGTGGCATTAATTAATATCTCCATTTCTCCATAGAGGTCTCTTTGTGTTCCATAGGGCAGTGATTCTGCAGGACTGAATCTATTCTAAATAAGAAAAACCAGAATTTTATTTTAGGTATCCTGACCAGAGGTGCTAAAACAAAGAATATCAATATAGGCAAAATGTATATTTTAACTGTTAAACTTTAGCTAAAGCATTCTGAACCTTGTTCCAGAGTTTTTTGCATAACATTGTATGTCTCATGAGTGCTTGGCAAACAGATGAGTGGTGCAGTTGCCTTGATAGTACTAGCCTCCTATTACAATTGTGTAATTTTGAACTGGTGCATTCACACACAGAATGTGTGGCCCTTCAGGTGATGATGGACTGCAGACTCCATCATCCTTCATTATTGGCTATGCCGGCTAGAGCTGATGGATGTTGCAGCCCCGCAACATCTGGAGAGCTCTAATTTACCTATTTCTGATTTAGTCACTCTGTCTCTGGCAGATGGTTAGCACCAATAAATATGCTTGCACTGATCATTTGTAAAGAGACACACATGTGACAGATGCATGTGGACAAATTAAGTGGCCACACAAAAGCTTTGCATGTATAAGAGAATCCTATCAAGTAAGGAAATAATATTCCCTGTTCACATCTTCCTAGCTGCAGAGAAGGGTTGGCTAGTTGATGGCCAAATTTTAATGCATGCACTATTTCTTACTGTATGACCATTAGTTGAATAATCTCTCCTTGGATATTAACTTGTACAGTGAAGAAATATATGCACTTGGTTGAAGTGCATGCTAAATATAGAAAGGATGTAACAGCTTGAAAGGTTTCCTAGCTACTGTTCAGCGCACAGCTATGTGTACTTAATTTCTGTTGAAATTAGTGACACAGCATAATTCTGTTTTTACTCTGTAATCAATTGAATAAACGGGATTTTTTTTAACAGTCCAGTGCTAATAGTTAAGTGCATTGAGTATCTTTCTAGACCTAGAGAACTGTTGTGCTCTGTAAAGCTCATTATATTGACTGTTTGGTATCATAGAATACCTTTTAGCCTGGTAATTGAAACTTTGATCTCCCATCTGTCTTGTGAAGATGAAACATATGGCCTTTGTTTCCTTGGGTAAACTTGTATAATAATAGTGAACATTAGTGTCCGTTTTCTCAAGCACATTATTTTTTTTAAATAACCCTTCAGTTTATTTCTCAAATTAACTTTCTTTATTGAAATACTATTGTATTTTTATCTATTTGATTATGTATGGACTTGTAACCCACCAAAGCTATTTATGATAAGATTTATAAACTGCTCTACATAAATAAAATAAAATTGAGGGCAATGCAGAACAATTAAGTGTTCATGTTGCAATAATACATCAATAAATCAGTGACTGGAATTTGATTTCAGTCAGGAGATGCTTGTCTACAAAGAGAAGTCAGCAGATGTCAAAAACAGAGTATTATAGGCATATTGTAGGAATGTTTCCATAGGCTGAGAGGTAATCTGCTAAAAGTCCTATTTCTGGAGGTTTCTGTTGTGCAGGACTAGCAAGTGCTCTGTTTTAGAAGATCTCAGTGACTGGCAGGATGATAAGGAAAAGGCATTTCCTGAAATATCCTGGTTCACAGATAATTAGGGCTTTGTTCAAACCACAGGTTGAATATCCCTTATCTGGAATTCCAACATCCAAAATATTCAAAAACCAAAACTTTTTTTCATGCGTGTCTGAGATAGTGACACTTGCTTTCTGGTGGTTCGATGTACACAAACTTTGTTTCATTCACAAAATTATTAAAAATATTATATACAGTTACTTTCAGGCTATGTGTATAAGATATATACAAAACATAAATAAATTTTATGTTTAGACTTGGGTCCCATTGCCAAGATACCTCATTATGCACATATATGCAAATATGCAAATCCAAAAAACTTCTGGTCCCCAATATTTAAGGGAGACTCAACCACTGGTACCAAACATTGAACTTGACTTCCTAGAAAACAGCGTGTTTAGCAAAAGGGTTACATATAAATAGGTAATTATACTTGACAACAACCAGGCAACTGCATTCTGCACTAATGGCAGCTTTTATACCATACTTAAAGGCAGCCCCACAGAAAGTGCATTTCAGTAATCCAGCCTTCTGGGTACCAGAGTCTGTACCACTGTGATCAGGCAGCATATTTATGTAGCACAAGTCTTGACAAAATGCTGCTCTCAGAATATTGTTGGGCTGCAAATCCCATCAGCCTTAGGCAGCATTTTGAACCAATATATCCATTCAAACTCTTCAAGAAGCAAATCTCATTTCACTCCAAATATAGCTTGCTTTTCCAGAATTGTAACTGAGAGAGAAATGTCAAAGAAATCTCAGGTGTCAGCTTGATTTCTTGTATCTTACCATTTTTGCTCTATTGGATTGCTGCCTAGAACATTTCCCTGTTGCATTACATTGTTGTAGACATTAATTGCATGAAGTTGTTAATTTTAGTTTAATTCCATACATTGTTGTAGACATTAATTGCATGAAGTTGTTAATTTTAGTTTAAT
>NW_024802939.1:2464664-2495757 GCF_019175285.1 Sceloporus undulatus | reverse complement strand
CCATACCAATGCATATTGTATGCTTTTATTATTAAAAGATAAGATTATATTGAGCTGAATTTTATGCTGGAGAGTTTGGAATCCAACCGATAGTACTGTATAAATCAAATATATTATGCAAAGGTGAAACATAGCTTTGCATTTGGAACAGTAGGATCATAGATGTTTATTCTGGCCTCTGTGTCTTCATTACGGTACCCTATGTTGAAAAATTAAAAAATAATGCTGTGTCTTTCCCCAAAACATTTATAAAAATATTGGGTGTAATTCATTGACTTTTTTCAGACAGATGAGATTATTTGACTTTATTTCAAATATTAATAAGAAAGGTTTCATACAACCAGTAACTTTACCCTTTCTTCTTTTTATAGAAACCATAGCCCATTAATGAGTTTTGGAGCCAGCTTTGTGAGTTTTTTGGTGAGTACAAAATACTCTTGTGATAAAATGGCACTTCACAAACAACATGATATATATATGTGATTGAAAACATACATTTTGTTTTGTAATGTCACTGTTTATAAAAGGGTACTTCAGATTTGTTTCCCCCCTGCAAAATGCCTATACTGTACATCCAACATCTCAAATCATATAAAATAATGTTTTTATGGTCACAATTCCAAATTTTAGGCCTGATTCACATGTCAAAATGCATTTCTTCAAACCATAGTTTTAGATTCCTCAGGTATTTTGGTTTTTGGGTTGAGATGCTGGGTATCGTTTGCAGATTACGAGAAAATGATGAAGACACAGCTGGAAGAACTGGCTCATAATTACTGATTGTGGGTTCTGTTTTTCTCCCTTAATAAAAGTTTGCAGACAGCAGAGGCATGCAGGGGTACGAGTCTCACCAGCTGACAGCGGGGCAGGGGGAAACACACCACTGCTCCCCAAACATCTGCGTTTGGGCAGAAATGGGCTTTGGCATTCATCTGCATCCCTTTAACACACTGAAACTCAGCGGAAGAGATGATAGACTGAGGAGGGAGCTGACTTGTTTTCAGCTGCTCCAGAGACTAGGACTCGGAGCAATGGATGCAAGCTACAGGAAAAGAGATTCCACCTCAACATTAGGAAGAACTTCCTGACAGTAAGGGCTGTTTGACAGTGGAACACACTCCCTCGGAGTGTAGTGGAGTCTCCTTCCTTAGAGGTCTTTAAGCAGAGGCTGGATGGCCATCTGTTGGGGATGCTTTGATTGAGTTCCTGCATGGCAGGGGGTTGGACTGGATGTCCCTTGTGGTCTCTTCCAACTTTATGATTCTATGATTCTCTATGACTGGGGTGAGCCTCATGGGCAGAGAAAGGAGGTCCCAGTTACTGTTGTTTTTTAAAAAAATATTTTTAAATTGTTAATGTTTAATTTTTTAAAAAAAAATTACTTTAAAAACATTTAACCAAATTTCACTTTAATCATATGAAGCTGTGTACATGTAAATACATTTAGGCTGTCTATTAGTCTACTGTAATTACAAGGGCAATTTTAAACTTGTTAAATTTTAAGCTACTACCTCTTCCTGTCTGCTGAATGAAACCAGGAGCAGCAGCATAGCTCCAGCTTTCCAACCAAGTCCTGGCAATGATTAAAAAACTTAAGTAGGGTCCCAAATATCAAAGCTCTTTTTTGCCTCCATTTCTCCCCTGCCCTGCCACCACATGCTCATCCCCACCATACTCCTAAAGGCCACTGGTTCCATGTGAAGTCAAAGGCATTCATAGCTGGCATCCATAGTTTTTTGTGGGTTTTTAGGGCTATGTGACCGTGTTCTATAAGAATTTATTCCTGACATTTGGCCTGCATCCGTGCCTGGTATCTTCAGAGAATGGTGGCATGGAGGTGTGTGTGGTATATATACTTTGTGACCTTTGGTTGAGATGAAGGGATTTACATGTTAATCTGTTTGTTGGTCTGTTGGTGAATGGCAAGGTCTCGGGATGGGAGGATATGCGGGGAGGATTTGTGTCTAATTAGTGACCCATTGTCAGCTGAAAAAGCCCTTGATCCAGGGTGATGCTCATATGCATGTGCTGAGTCTTGATCTTGCTGTTTTTCAAAACTGGTAGCCAAATTTTGTTTACTTTCAAGGATTCTTCTTTTCTGTTGAAGTTGTTTAGGAGTTTGTGGATTTCTGTGGCTTCCCTGTGCATTCTCACCTGATAGTTGTTGGCATGGCCCAGAATTTCAGTATTTTCAAATAGCATTTTATGCCCAGGATGATTGATAATGTGTTCTGCTACTGCTATTTTTCTGGCTATCCCAATTTACGGTGTGTCTTGTGTTT
Source organism: Sceloporus undulatus (assembly GCF_019175285.1). Taxonomy (NCBI): domain Eukaryota; kingdom Metazoa; phylum Chordata; class Lepidosauria; order Squamata; family Phrynosomatidae; genus Sceloporus; species Sceloporus undulatus. The sequence continues at coordinate 2,493,475 of NW_024802939.1, read as the reverse complement.
CTTGATTTACATTTCAACACTGCTTTTGGTGGTCCCTACGTAGACTTGTCTACAGCGGCACAGTATGCGGTAAACTCCTATGGCAGTGAGGGGGTCTCTCTTGTCCTTTGCTGAGCACAGCATTTGCTGGATTTTCTTGGTCAGTCTATAGATCATTTGGAAGTTGTGTTTCCTCATCAGTTTCCCTATTCTGTGTGTGACTACTTTGATGTATGGTAAAGATACCTTCCCTTTGGGTGGTTGTTTTTTTCCTTCACTCCTGTGGTTTTTTTCCCCCTGGGTCTGGCAGCTCTTCTGATGTCTGAGCTGGAGTAACCATTAGCCTGTAGAGTCCAGGGTTCATCTACCAGGAAGTGGGGTTCACAGATCCTTTTTACTTGGTCTACTAGTGTTTTTATTTTCCTCCCTTTTGTCCTGGGTGATGGTTGCAGTTCTTGTGTAGGTATTTAGGTGGAATCACTTTTCCTGTAGCTTGCATCAATTGCTCCGGGTTCTATTCTCTGGGGCAGCGGAAAACAAGCTTGCTCCATCATTAGTATGACACCCCTTCAAATACTTAAACAGGGCTATCATATTGCCTCTTAACTGTCTGTTTTCCAGGCTAAACATTAATTACACTCCTTCCAGTTCCTTGGGGCATGAATTCCAGGGAGAGAATAATTCCCAGTTTTATTCATCTTTTGGGGGAGCAGCTGGTGATGTCTGTCCTTTTCCTACTAATGGCCCCATATCTGTATCTATCTACCATCATTGAAATTCTCACACCACAGTTTGATTATGTGGGTCTTGCTATTTGTCTTTTTTTTTAAAGCACTGGCTAGTGTTTTTAAGTATGTGTTTAAAAATAAGCATTCTCGGGCATGTTCATTCAGTAACCTGTTCCACATTGTTGTTGTTGATGTTGTTGTTGTATGCCTTCAAGTCATTTCTGACTTATGACTACCCTATTATGGGGTTTTCATGGCAAGTTTCTTCAGAGGGGGTTTGCCATGGCCATCCCCTGAGGGATCCTAGATGGTGTGACTTGCCCAAGTTCACCCAGTGGGTTTCATGACCAAGCTGGGATTTAGACCCAGGTCTCCAGAGTACTAGTCCAATGCTCAAAGTGCTATGCCATGCCATGCTAGCTCGCATTGGTACCACACTGTCATGATGTAATAGTTTGAGTGTTGGACTAGGACTCTGGGAGAACATGATTCAAATCTCTGCTTGACCCTGGAAACCTACTGTGTGATCTTTGGTAAGCCCTCTGAACAAATATTTTCAAGAAAGCCCTGTGATAGGTTTGCTTTGGGTTCACTGTAAGTGAGAAATGACATGAAGCATCCCACCACCACCATCACCATCTTCGTAAAATGTGGGAAAAAATTAAGCAAACAGACAATGGCAGAGGAAAGGTTTATTAGTAGCTAGTAGCTATTTCCTATAATAGTGACTAAGTGGAGCAGCAGTGTATCAGGCAGTAGTTCTCTGACTACTAGATTCTGGGACAAACAGTATAGTAATATATTATATCAGTGACCTTCTTGTGAGCCTTAAAAGGCATCCGAGTAACATGATGGACCTTGGTCTTATCTACCAGGTCAGGTTCTATTGAATGCAGTAATGGTTAATGCAGGGGTAGGCAACCTTTTTGAGTCGGGGGCCGGGTTGGTGTCCCTCAGGCGACTGGGGGGGCCAAAGCCGGGGGTGGAGCTTCAACCCTCCGGGGCCGCAATGCCGGGGTGGAGCTTCCACCCTCTGGGGCGGGGCTGTGTGCCGGGGGCGGAGCTTTCCAGCCTCCGGGGGCCAGGCCTCCCCATCTTTGCTGCTGGCCCCTGACGGGGCCCCAGGCCCCGTCAGAGACCGGCAAAAAAGCTGGTGGGGACGCCAGCGCTGGGAGGGCCCCAGCGACGTCACCCGGGCCTCCCCAGAGGGCCCCCTGCCGCCCTCGGAGCCCATCCCTGGAGGGCCCCAGGATGCAAAGGGCCCCCAGGAGGCCCCCTGCCCGCCCTCAGAGCGCTCCTGGTGGGCCCCAGGGACGGCAGGCGGGGCCCCCAGAGGCCTCCCTGGAGGGCCCCGGATGGCAAGGGCCCCCAGGAGGGCCACCCTGGCCGCCCTCGGAGCGCTACTGGAGGGCCCCAGGGATGGCAGCGCGGGCCCCAGGAGGCCCCCTGCCCGCCCTCGGAGCGCTCCTGGAGGGCCCCAGGGGCGGCAGCGGGCCCCCAGAGGCCCCCTGCCGCCCGCGGAGCCCTCCTGGAGGCCCCAGGGACGGCAGCGGGCCCCTAAAGGGCCTGCCGCCCCGCTGCCGCGGCGGCCTGCCCATCACAGCTTTTAGCCGCGCTGCTGGTGCCACCATTTGGGGGGCCGGCGCCCAGAGTGGCGAAAAGCTGTTATGGCCGGCCGCCAAAACGGCGGCCGCGCAAACAGGAAACCGGGGGGCCAGGGTTGCCGACCCCTGGGTTAATGTCTCAGTATTAAAGGTTGGAATATAACTACCATAATTTTAGAAAATGCATTTAAAATGTGAAGTTGAAGGCTTTCATGGTTGGAATTCATAATTTTTGTGGGGTTTTTGGGCTATGTGGCTGTGTTCTGGAAGAGTTTATTCCTGATGTTTTGCCAGCATCTGTGGCTGGTATCTATGCCACCCACAGATGCTGGCGAAACATCAAGAATAAACTCATCCAGAACACAGCCACATAGCCCAAAACCCCCACAAAAAGCTGTGCCTTTAAATTATTTCTCAGTTATCAAGAGATTGTGGTCCTCTCAAGTTGCTCTGTTTATGGACAGTGGAATGGACCACCTTAGAAGGAGTAGTCCCTCATTTTGGATTCGTTTGTTTTTTAAACAGAGTTTGGATGGCCATCTGACAGGAATGCATTAGCTGTAGTTTCCTGCATTGTAGAGTCAGATTGGATGATGTTTGAGGTCCCTTCCAGTTCAATGGCTTTGTTACTCTCTATGCTAAGATGTTGTGTGGATTAGCTCATGGGATCTTGATATTAAACCAGTTGTACTGGCTGCCACAGCCTTTCCAAACCCAGTTGAGGGTGCATGTTTTAGTCTTTAAAGTCTTGTATTTTTGTATGTTTTGTTTATTTTGTATGCCATTTTAGAATAATTCCATCCTTAAGTATACACTAAAGATAAATCTCTCCCTTCCTGTCTCTGGAATCAGAGGCTACCGCCCATGTCATTTTCATAGCTCAAAATGTGGGCATGTCTAAGAATTGCCTTTGCAAATTGTTGCAATGAAGACACTGTGTCAGTTGCATTAGAAATAACTGAATTGTAGTTAATGTTGTACTAAGTAATATGGTAGCCAACTGATTAATGTGGTAAAATACAACATGCAGCTGTTTAATATGAAAAAGCTGGTTCATTATTTCATTTCTAATGGCTTATGGTAAGGCTATTGGTCATTATTTTACACATCAGAACTACTGACAGTGGGTAATGTTTGTTCTTAATTTAGGATGCCACCAATAATCAATGATCATATGAAGTAGCCAATTATCTGCAAAGAGTCATACCACAACAAATGGCATAGGACCTTTAATGTGTTATATACAGTTGTTTCATGTCTGCTGTCAAAACAGTAATGAGTTTTGTGACTCTTGACACAATGTATAAGCGTATGTGTAGTCGTCTGTCTTTTCTTTCAGTGAAGTCTCACCAGAATTTGAGTCTCATAGAGAAATAACTTGTGTTAATAAATCCCAGTTCCAAGTTATATTTGTTGAAATGTTCTTCTGCTTGTGTATTTTTCTAAACATCAAAGTCTGCATGCATTCTAGAATTGTAAACTAAAATTTCAAGAGAAAGTCTTAATGATGTGCCTATTCTTTTGGATCTCTCCTCTTGCTTTTGGGAAACTTAATAGGATTTCACCCTTCCAACTTCACTTATCCGAGTTAGATTTCGGAACCAGTGTAATATCCTAGCACAGGTTCATTCTCTGCTTTGTTGCTGCTCTAAATATAGTTGCACTGCTTTGCATGCCTTTGTCATTCAAAAATTACATTAGAAAAAGCATTGGATTTTTTTCCCTATGTGACAGTGGGGATTAAATTATTGAAATGCAAAGGAAATTCTGGCCATCTGATAGCTTGACACTGAGATGTGTAAATCAGTATGGGGAGATACTAGTGTGTGATAGCGTGTGATAGTATTACCTTGAAGAATCTGTACAGATACTGCCATGGTCTGTAACAGTAAGTGGATGAGAATTTACATAACAGAATTCTCTTAATACGTCATGACAGCAATTTCAATTCAGCTGTATAAGAAGCATCCATTTATGTTACGAGAAAGGGAGACAAGGAATTAAGTAATAATTTTTGCTTTTTATTTTCTTGACACTTAATAAATTGCACGTCTCATGTTTATGAAATGAACAGGCAGTTCCACTTGTATTTAAACTTTCTGGGCTGTACTGTAAAACAGTTTGATTTATTTTATTATGGGTGTGTTCAGAGGCTGTTCAGCAGGGTGTTTAGGGAACACATGTCTGCTGGGGATTATAATCCAGGTTTTGCTGAAGTGCAAGATGTTAAAAGAGTTCTATATGAACGTTGACAGGCCATCGGAAGTGAAAGCTAAATATGAATATTCTGTGTATAGACTTGGCATGCTGCTGCATGTTCATGGTATGTTGAAAATCAGTACATACTATTATGTGAGTTGTACCTGAAGAGGACAAGGGTCCAAAACACACTGCAAGAATAATTTGAGACCACTATAATTACTCTGGCTAGTGCTAGAGAATCTTGGGAATTGTAGTTTGTTGTGACACCAGCACTCTCTGACAGAGAAGGCTAAGTCTCTCCAGTTTCCAGAATTCCCTAGCATTGAGCCAGGGCAGTTAAAGTGGTCTCAAACTGGATTATTTCTACAGTGTGTTTTGAACCTAAATTATCCTAACAGATTGTGTTTCATATCCTGGAATTTAAAAAGAGCATGCAAAGTACAGTAAAATATATTCCACTATATATGAAATTTATAGTGGATATTTTACTTTGCACTTTCTTTTTAAATTCCTGGATATGGGGCACAATCTGTTAGGTTACCTTTGTTCTCCTCAGGTACAACTGACATAACAATATCTTCTACTGTATATGAAGTTTAGGGCCTAAATGACCTACAGGCACCAGGTCTTGTCTGATTTTAGAAACTAACAGGGTCAGCCCTGGTTAGTACTTGGATAGGAGACCACCAATGAATACTAGGTGCTGTAAGCTGTATTTTAGAGAAAACAACTGGCAGAACCACCTCTGAGTGATTGCCTAAGAAAACTCAGTGAAATTCATGGGGTTGCCATAAGTCAACAGTGAACGTGAAGGAACATATACACACACATATAAAGTTTAAAAGTTAAGTTCTTCAAACACTGTGGTCATATTTTCACAGTCCCAGAAATGAATTGTTTTCTGATGCCAGCCAGTGTAGTATTCGACCACATAGTAGGCATAGGCAGCTCTTTTTGAACTGAAGGAACATGGTTGAGCAGGTAGATGCCATGTATCCAAAGTCTGTGAAGTGAGGGCAAGGGGCATGCACTTTTACTTTGCTTAATTTCTTATTTCATTGAATACCCTTAAGTCATATGTGGTTGTTATGTGAGTCTGACTTTTTGTGAATCTTTCATATGGTTTTCTTGGAAAGATTTATTCAGAGGAAGTTTGGCATTACCTTCCTCTGAGGCTGAGAGAGTGTGATTTGCCCAAGGTCACCCAGTGGGTTTCTACAACAGAACAGGGATTCTCAGAGTCTTAGTCCAATAGACTAACAACTATATGATGCTGGGTCCACCCTTTAGTGCCCACTTAACCTTTTAAGCTATATTTTACTGTCATTTTTACTACACTTGTTTTAATTTTATTTTCCTTCGCTGAATTTCACAATATATTACAGTGTGTGTATATGTGCCTTCAAGTCACCTATTGACTTATGGTGACCCCTTGAATTTCATAGGGTTTTCTTAAGCAAGAAATACTCAGAGGTGATTTTCTCAGTTCCTTCCTATAGTACCACTTCCTAACTCTTACAGAAGGTACTCAAACATTTAATAGGGTTACATAATTCTGTCATGACCTGGAGCAGCTACCTAGAGCTATTCTAAGGTTGGAAGCATTCTGGCCTCCACACTTAGATGCAGGAGGGCTTGCATACTTCTCTGAGTAATATTTTTGGAGTAGGAGAAAAGGAGATGGTAGATAAGAAAAGGAAGCTGTGGAGGTGCAGGAACAGCCTAAGTAAGGCCTACCTGGTAAGCAAACCTTTAGCTAGCTAGGGGACAATTTGGTGGCACTTTAGTGGCACAGGGCATAGAAGGCATCAGAAAAGGCCTCCAGGGAATCTGTGTAGTCTATGAATTGTATATACGCTTTGGTAGTTGAGGAAAAAATATCACTTCCTAATAAATCTCCTTAATGGCTGTTTATCCAATATTGAAAGCTTTGTTGGGATTATTATACAATTGAGCAAATTGTGAATATTTTAATTCTATTTACAGTTGGACTTTCATATCCACAGATTCAACCATTCATAGTTTGAGAACAATTTTAAAAATCCATTGACAATTAATTTTGCCATTTTATAAAAGGGACACCATTTTACTATGCCATTATATATAATGGGACTTGAGCATCCACAGGTTTTGGTGTCCACAGTGGATCCTAGAACCAAACCCCAATGGATAACAAGGGTCAATTATATCTCGCATTTTACACATGAACATGTTAGATGTCATATAATAGTCAAGATGCTAATCTCCAGGAGCCTGTACCAATCCTGTATTCTTCAAGTATGTGAAACTATAACTGCAGTTATTTCCAGTCAGCATGGCCAAGGTGTAAAATGTACAGCCAGGAAATAATTACTCTAACAGGTTTCATTTTTTGTCTTCAGATGCCATCAGATATGAATTTAGACATTCTAAATGTAGAAAGTAAGAACATGTGATTCATTTGATTTGCCTTAGTAGTACTTAACTGTTGAAACCTTTAACACAAATGAATCTTATATTATTGAACAATACTTAAATATAAGCATTCCAGATTTATGATTATGGGGCACTGTTTTACTGCGATCTCAGCACTTTCATCAGGTATGTAATGATTAGTAGAAAATCTTCAGTTAATTGTATTCTGTTTTTCCTTTGGGAAGCCTTTATCCTACTGCCCTTCTGCACTGCCATGTTCAGTGCATGACAGTAAATATTGCATGCCTTAGTTCCCAGGTTAACTCTTTTGTCTGTGACTTTTAAATGCCCTGCTTTCATGTGGGATAGCTATTTCTTAAACAGTTAGCATATTTCAAGTTATAAAGCAGTTATATAACATTCTCAGTTCTGATTTAGATTAGCCTGTGAAACTGTAATTCAATAACTGTTTCTTTTTTATGTTTTAACAGAATGCCATGATGACCTTTGAAGAAGAAAAAATGCAGTTGGCATGTGATGACTTAAAAGCTACTGAAAAACTATGTGAAAGTGAAGAAATAGGTGTTATAGAAACAATAAAAAATAAAATTAAGAAAAATGTAAGTGTAGCATCACTTATGTATATATGAATGTGTCCTGTACCATTATGGCAACTGCGGTCCTGTACAAACGGGCAGGAAGGGGCGGTGAGATGCCGCTCCTTTCTGTCCCAGATCGGTGCCACGGCAAGTGCACGCCATGGTACCAATCTGGCTTCCTCACAGCCAAAAAGGAGACAGAAAAACTGGCTCCTTTTTGTGCCTCTGAAGAAGTTCCATAGCAGATGCCAGGTGGCTTGATCACATTCCTTTGGCACAGTCCTGTTTGGGCACTGCACCAAAGGGATATCATCAAAGCATGCACCATCTGAACGGGTACACACAAAGATGGCACCTGGGCAGTATGGGGAAAGCTTTGAGCATGTGGATGCTCAGCCCTCACCCCGCCCACAGACTGGCGCTTTTCACCTGTCTGTGCTGGGCCTGCTTTTCTAGACAGTCTTAGTCTTGCAACAATCCTGTAATAATCCTGTAGAGATAAAAGAATGATTATTCCAGGACCACCTACTAACTCTTATGGCTGAATGATGTCTTGAAGCTTGGTCCAAGTACCATATAGGCTCATCATGGCCCATTGGTTGCCTGTGGGCCTCTACTTGGCTTTGAAGTTTGGCTACTCTTCCTAATCAAGCACCAAAATGCAACATATGAATTACAGTACAGTAGACTCTTGGTATCTGCTGGGGGTTCCAGGATGCCCTGTGGATACCATAATTCATGGATGCTTAAGTTCCATTATATATAATGGGTTAGCAAAATGGTGTCACTTGTATAAAATACCAAAATCAAATTTAAAAAAAAATCAAGTTATGGATAGTTGAATTTGTGGTTGCAGAATTTGTGGATAGAGTGGGCTGAATATTTCTACTTAATAATAGTAGTATGTTGCTGTTTTAGGTGGTAAAAGTTGATGACGTTTCCATTTCACTTAGCACCACCACTGTGTACAATTAGTTGGCATGTTTGCACTGTTAAATTGATAGGATTAATTTTGGCTAGTAATCTAGTTGAAGTATTCCATTGATGCTGTTTATCTTTGCTAGCTCAATGGAACTAATGCAGTATGCTGCATCATGTATAAATTATTTAAGCTCTGGCTCCCTCTGAGAACATCCTGCATTATTAATGCTGAGTGTATAAAGTCTGGGCAACGTGTCTCGTTTCACTATTCCATGTATTTTCTAGTGGGAATGTGAGGAAAGGGTCTTTATTTTTTGTTCTCATTGTGCAGCTTCATGCTACAGATTAGCTGTAGCAGAGTCCCAATTTAAACAGCCTCCATGGCTCAGATTATTATATTTTTGCCAAGGACAGAAACATCCTCTGTTGTTTGAAAAAAGAAGAGTTGATATACTTCTTTGTTTTATTTTATTTTTATAATTGTTTTTGTAAAATGTGTGTGGGGGTGAGTACTAATCTAATCCATTCCTTTAACTGTATAACTTCTGGGCTGTAGCATGAATCGTGCACACTGTGGTTGCCTTTCTGGCCCACAGCCTTCTCCAGCAGGCCTTGCCACCTTTTCTCTTAGCACTGTGTTTATCCCTTATTACTGGTATTTCCCTGCTCAGAAATGAAGAAAGACAGCCTGTGCTGTGCAGAAAAATCCTGCTGGTATCTCTGATCAGTGATCACAGATCAGAGGGCGTTTAAAAACATTTCAAATTTAATGCTTCTACATTTTAGTGAGTTGGATGGATATTTAAACTTCTGAGTAGGCATGTATAGAACTGAGCTGCATTTTTCATGGTGAATGTTGTTGCCCATGGGCTTACTGCTGAGTAGACATGCATAAAACTGAAGTAAGTTTAGGTTCTTTTGATTTTATATATGGCAGTTACATAATAGAAAGTTGTGTACTGTACTGCACTGACTAAAATATGAAGAAAACTTGGATTTTGTTCAAAATGGTGGTCTGTTCTACTACCAATATTCCCTCCTTCACAGCTATTCCAATATTTCTGTGGAATGGCAGACTGATATCAAGTAAGTTTCAAAATCCATAATGAGAGACATGGCTTATATAGTTTCTTTGTGTATTCATCCTGACCAATGGCCTGCAGTTAGAAATGTGAAACTCTCTCCCCTTAGGAAAGAGAAGACAGAACATGTGGGTTCTGTCAGGTAGATCACTACCATGATGCACTTACAAGTGAACACTAAACACAAGTTTTGGTAACATATGAAGATGTAAAAAAAATGGCAGTTTCCAAATGAGATATAGTTTTGAGCCATTTAGTATGAAATTTTCATTAGAACTTCTTTTTGGGTCTTTGTTCAACATCCACATGGAGGTCTGTTAGCCAAACTTACAAAGCTAAGTTTAGCGTGTGCTCACTTTTCATGAATTGTAATCAAGGGGGAATGGCTCTCACCTTCCCATACTGAGATCTGTTTTGATCACCACAGAAGGTGCTAGAGCTTTGGTTGGAATAGGGGTAGTCTTTTAATTGTTATTAATATTATATTAATATTTCTTCTTGTTCATGTTTTCTGAAGTTGACTAGAACTATCTCATTACAAATGAACACACATTACCTATGTCAGGAGAATTTAAGACTCGTGTGGCATTTCGTCTTTTCATTTATGGTTCTCAAACAGGTTGATGGTCGAAAGGCTGCCCCTTCCATGATTGATCGACTGCAGAGGCAGATCATTGTAGCAGATTGTCAGGTTTACCTTGCTGTCCTCTCCTTTGTAAAACAAGAATTGTCAGGTGAGCTGTGATTTCCAGTATTAACGAGACTGCATTTTTTCAGGTATTTGGTTGAAAGTTTTTTACTTGCCGTTCCCCAGGTTCTTCCTTCTCTTTTATGGAAGAAAGTACCAAATCTTGTCCAACTTGACTTGCTTATGATTGACGGCCTACAGTTCCTGTAACTTCCTTAGTCAGCTTGCTTAAAGAGAAGCCAGCCTTTCTCTTCCCTTTGTATACTGTAGAGTGTGTGAATGTGTTTGGGTGATTTAAATGCATCTTTGGAACATCACACACTATTGTTGGTGTTATTTTTGTTTCTGTTAAGACTACTGGTAGAAATAGAAACTTTAAACTACTAATTAATTAATTAATTAATGGTGTGATTACACTCTTTCTAGTCTTTTTGTTACCTTAGCTACTAGGAATAGTTTAGAGTTAAGACACATCTCATTAACTCCAGTTCACAAGAGCTTCTACCACAGTAAATGTGTTAGTCTTTGGTACCACAAAGGTTTAGTTGTATTGGTAATAATTGTGAGCACTTAGCTAAATTCAAGATACTTACAAAGGGTTGTTTTGAAGTGTACCACATATCCGTCAAAGGTAGTGTGGAATGAGTAGTGTGTGTGTATGCTCAGCCTTTCCCTTCATGCTTACTGTAGTATTACTGAATAGAATTGTATAAACATTTCCCTTGTGGTAAACCACATAAAAACTGAACAAGCAATGCAGCAGAAAGTGGGTGAGCTGCAGTAACAATAAGCTCCTATTAAAGCAAAATCATAGCTGTTGTCTTGAATGTTGTATTTTAACACACAGCTTCATTTAAGTTGGTAACTCCTGCCCCCATTTGTTCAAACTCTAAATCTGTTTCAAAGTATTTAGTAGTTTAACCAATTTAATGAGTTATGGTTATAACAGCCTTGTATACAATGCCTGAATTCTGTTGTTAGTCCCATCGAAAGAACACCCATTGAATCAATTAAATGTGTGTTGACAACAGCTCCAACAGTTGATTCATTAGGTTCATTCTAATTCGGACTAACCAATAGGATTTAGACCCATGTAGTCTTTTTTTTTTTCCTCACTCTCTGTGCATGCACAGCATTACATATGTTACCCAGGAAGGCAGTGACAGTCTCCTCTTTTTTATAATGTCATATACTTAGAAATTGCTTAATTCCCTTTCTTTTCTGTTTTCAGAATTGTATATATGCTATTATGCGGCTATGAATTGGAACTTTCTTTTCTTTGGGGAATTCATCTTGTCTTTCAGCTATAGCTAACAATTTAATACTTTGTATTTACAGATTGCTATAGTTCTGGGATCACTACACTGTAGTTTCATCATTTTAAAAAACCCTTTCTCTTTTACTGAATTCTTCATCTTTTCTTTTTCCAACTCTCTAGCTTATATAAAAGGTGGGTGGATCCTTAGAAAAGCCTGGAAAATCTACAATAAGTGCTATACAGATATTAATACACTTCAGGAATTGTATCAGAAGAAGATAACTCAAGAATCCTTGACTTCTGATGCTGCAAATGATAATCATATTACTGCAGAAGGTGTAACAGAGGATTCGCTAAACAGACTGAAAGGTGCCGTTAGCTTTGGATATGGACTTTTTCATCTTTGCATATCCATGGTGCCCCCAAACCTGCTCAAAATCATCAACCTGCTGGGTTTTCCTGGAGACCGGCTGCAGGGGCTTTCTTCACTGATGTATGCAAGTGAAAGTAAGGACATGAAGGCCCCTTTAGCTACGTGAGTAGCTATATTGCAATGTTTTGGTAATAACTTAGTACTAAAAGTAAGTAAATTGCAAGCCAACATAAATTAGGAAGTACTATTTTGTCCTTTTTTATTTGAAACATCAGCAAATAAACTAAGAGCAAGTTGTTTCTTGATGTATCATGGTTTATGAAACTGGAGGATGTAGTAAGAGGACTTTAATTCACTGGAGGCTTAGTGTATCCCCAGCTCTTGCTGAAAACAAATTCTGATATTCAAATACTCATGAAACAAACACTTTTACATTCTTTGGTAAACTGTTTCCTTTTTCCTTTTTAAAGACTTCTAATTGAAGCTGATAATTATATCACACACACACACACACACACACACTTTTATGCTTCTTTGTACACCAATGATAGAATACTGTTCTCAAAATACAGATGCTTTGACTGAGAGCACATTGTAATCTCCATCCAATATGCAGAACATCTGCATTTGTGCTTTGCTGTTCATTTTAGTAGAGAAGGATATTTGTAATTACTGTACACAAATGTAGCTCCATTGTCTCTTCAATTGAATGTGATACCTCTGGGGGAAAGAACCTCTGTTTCACAGAACCTATTCTTCCAAAAATCTTTTGCTTAGGATGAAATACTTTTAATATGGTCCATTTTTGCTAATGAAAAAATATGTTGTGAAGTTAAATTACATTTTTGCTAATGAAAAAATATGTTGTGAATTTATATCTACTGCATTCCTTTTGACAATTTGCATATGCTTGTTCTGGTATCAGAACTCCAACCCAATGAACTGAAATGGATTGCTATGTTCTTCCATTCTTTTACAGTGGTACCCTGGGATACGAATGCGCCGCCTTACGAAATTTCCGGGTTACGAAAAAAATCCATTTAAAAAAACTGTTCCGGGTTACGAAGGTTATTTCGGGTTACGAAAAATTTTTTGGTGCTTTTCGGCGCTATTTCGCACGAAATCGCGGCTTTTCCCCATTAGCGCCTATGGCTTTTTCGCCTTACGAAGATTTTCGGGTTACAAAAGCGGCGGCGGAACGAATTAATTTCGTAACCCGGGGTACCCCTGTATATGAATAAGGCTCACCTTACATCCCCTTTTGGTTATGTTTGGATACTGTGGCCCAATCCAGAATACAATTCCATAAAGGAGTTTGTATGTGCAAGGGATGCATATTGAGGACTCCCTCCTTCAGAGGGAGTTGATGTTGAAAGCCCCTACATGCTGCATATCTCTCTTCAAACTGAAGTGAAGAAAAACAAAGCTAGGAGAGAAACAATTTTTTGAAAGTGCTTTTGTTTATTAGCAGAAGAGCCCACTGTATTTGATAAATTTCTTTAGCAGAGCTGATTATAGAGATGTGATAGTTAACTATAGTTAGCTACAGATTTTATAGGAAATAGTTAACTATAGGAAACTTACAGGTTCTGAAAACACAATGCATTGCTACAGGACATATTTATTATACATGCTTCAGAAACCGTGTGTATGTATGTATATATGTATGTATGTGTGTTGTGTACTCATATATCCTTAGGCTGCACTCCTAGACCTCTTTGTACACAGTTGTAGGAATAGGTCTAGAAACCTGAGGTGTTCTGACTTCAGTTTTTACAGTGTAACTGATCAGTTTTTACCGTTTAACTGATCATATGTCTGACTTGAAAGCCAGTTTTAAATGGTTGCAGTAGGAGAGGGGGAAGCAATGGATTACTTTTCCAGTGGCTTGTCAGAAGCAACAGAAATGTCTGAAACATCTCTGGTAGCATGCAAAATTCTTTCCTGGCTTTGTGAGATTCTGTAGGATGGCAGTGTTAAAAGTGTAAAGACATTTTTAAAAAATCAAAATATCATCTCTTCTCACTGATTTGGGTATTAAACATAATATTAGTTTGGAGAGGAACTAGATCTTCAGTCGTATGTTGGTCTTGCTGAATTATAGAATGAAATAATGTTAATTATCTTTGGATGTGTGTATGTGTGTGTCCTTTCAGACTAGCTTTGCTGTGGTACCACACAGTGGTTCGTCCTTTTTTCGCTTTGGATGGCAGTGATACCAAAGCAGGATTACAAGAGGCTAAAGAGATTCTTCACAGAAAAGAAGCTGCTTATCCGAACTCATCTCTCTTTATGTTCTTCAAGGGAAGAATACAGCGTTTAGAGGTACTGTGGCTTTCGCTAGTGATTCTGTTGAATCTAAACAGTTTCAGATACATGGTGACAACTCTAAAGGAAAGGGTGTTTATTTGTTTGTTTATTTGTTTTTTTAAAAAAGCCTCCAGCTTGCTTAGCTGTTCTTGTTACCTTTTAGACGACGAAGCATGAGACTGAATGATTTATCTTAAATAAACAGCAGGTTTCTAGTGCTCATAGAAATATGCAGGCAGTGGTGGATTTCAACATAGAGCATTGCCTTTGGCAAAAGGATATTCATATTTGACTACTGTTCTGTTGGTTCCTGTCAATCCAGTGTTTTCCTGCCTCCTGCTGGGAGAAGAAATGAGGTGCTCTGAAATTATATAGAACTAGTAAGAATAAAGCAACACCATTGAGAGTCAATTTACTGCTGCTAACTGCCTCATATGATACAGAACATGTCCATAATGTTGCTCTTAAGTGATCAGCTGTACTATTGATTAGTAGGTGCAGATCTCAGAGTTTTATAAGACAAAATTATAATATATGATTTTTTTCTAACTGATTGAAAGTAGAATAATGAAAGAGATACTTTGAAATAGCAATTTTTCTGAGGGAATTATGGAGGTACTACAGAATGTTAGATAGACATAGCAGTTGTTACAGTTATACTTCTCTTTTATACTATATCAGATTGCTCTTAATTTCAGTGACAAATTTGTATTTATTTATTTACATTCTTGTTTTGATGATAGGCTTGTTTTTCTCTCTGTAGTGTCAGATCAACAGTGCCTTGACATCATTTCATACTGCTTTGGAACTTGCAACTGATCAGAGAGAGATTCAGCATGTCTGCCTATATGAAATTGGTATATAATAATACTAATATCTTTTCTTTCTGTTCCATTTAACCGCTGCTACTAATACCTGAATAGAAAACATTGAGTTTATAGCACAAATTATATTCATAAGTTCCTTAACTGCTAATTAGAGGCATCCTTTGGAAATACTGAATTTTCCTTATATATAATTTCATGACTTATAGCTAGGGAACAAGGAAAGAGGAGGTTTCGTAAATCATTAATTTATTGTGCCTGATTTTCTATTGGGGTATAAAGATTCTTTGAAATATGTGCTCATTTCCTCCGTTAGCACACATACTTCCAAAGTTAATGTTATGAAGCTGAATATTAGCTGTGAGATCAAAATGTATCTGTACGACTCTATATGTATCTATAGATATATAGATACAGATAAAAATAATATTTTATGAGTTGGATTCAGGAGAAAACTAAATCCCATTGATTTCACTGTGTCCAATCAAAGTATAGTAAGTCTGAATCCAACTTTCTCTATAAAATTAAAAACATAGTGAGAGCTCTGCTGGATCAGTCAGGAGGCTAGCTACTCCAACATTCTCTTCACAGAATGGCCAACCAGTTGCCTATGGTGAGCCTGCTAGCGGGATACAATTGCAATTGTACCTTCTGTCTTACATTCCCAACTAATTGACCTATAGAGGCAAACTGTCTCTGATACAGGAGTATGTATCTGATAAATAGGCAACCTAGCTTTGAAGCATGCCTTGTATACATAACTTCATGGCCATGTATAGTTAGAACCAAGTAACTGTATTCATATTATTGAAAAGTGAGTAAATGCAAAATGGATGTTTTATAACCTTCCTACTTTTGAAGTATTTTTATTGAAAGAAGCTTATAATTCCTTTCAGTGCATAGACTCTTTCTAAAGCGATTACATGTAGACTTGTTTGGTTTCAAAAGAAAGTGGCATTTATTGTTTAGTGAGAGTATAACATTTCCCAAGTTTTAAAATGTCCAGGCATTAAAGATGCAGACATTCTGTCCACCAATGCTGTCAGCTTACAAACATTCCATCCATTATTGAAATGGCCTGTGGCCATGGAAGGGGCCTGTGACTTTTGGACAGTGAATGTGTGGCATTTTGGCACTGACTGGTCAAGATTTACTGAATCACTTTGAGATGTCATCTCCTTCAGATGCTTGTACCTGTTTTTGTTATATAGTAGCTGTACTAGTGCAATATATAATTAATTTTATTTTTGTATTTAAAAATGTTTTGCTTGTTTTTACAGGATGGTGTAGCATGATTGAAATGAATTTCAAGGATGCATTTGAATCCTTCGAGCGTCTTAAAAATGAATCAAGATGGTCCCAGTGTTACTATGCCTATTTAACAGCAGGAAAGTATCATTATGTGATTAGGATGTTCATGTGTATGAGTGAATCAATGATTGAATACACTGATTCGTGTATGGCCCTAGTAAGTTTCATCAAATAAAATTACACATAGATTAATAGATCACAATATAACAGTGGCAAATATCCATTATGTGTGTACCTCTATGTCATTTCCATAAACAGACTGAACATCCCTAATCCAAAATCCAAAGTGTTCCAAAATGTGAAACTTTCTGAGCACCATCATGACACCACAAGTTCAGTGATTCAGTGTATACAACTTTTGTTTCATACAAAAATGATTTAAAATATTGTATAAAATTATCTTTAGGATATTTGTATAAGGTGTATATGAAACATAAATAAATTTCATACTTAAGTGTAGGTTCCATTTCCAAGATAGAATTGTAGAGTTGGAAGGGATATCTCATTATGTACATACAAATATTTCAGAATCTGAAAAAATCCAAAATATTTCTGGTCCCAAGCATTTTGGATAAGGGACACTCAATCTGTACATTACTACAATTCATTCATTCATAAATTAACCCCCCCTCACACACACACAAAGTAGCTGTGTACATCTGCATAATCTGATAGCCATGATACAAAAATGATGAGGCAAGAAAGGAAAGCAAGCAAATGTAATAATTTATTCTTCATTTAAGGTATGTTGGAGTTCAATGAACACATGAAGTGGCCACTGAGGAAACATGGATCTCTAATAGAATACACTTTTTTTTATTTTATTGTAGTGTGTCAAGGTGCCACTGGTGATGTGAATGGTGCACAGAATGTTTTCAAGGAAGTTCAGAAGCTATTTAAAAGAAAAAACAATCAAATTGAGCAGTTTTCAGTCAAAAAGGTCTGTTTTACATGCCAAGTTGACGTAGTATTGTGATAATAATGGTAATGTATATCAGTGCCTTAAAAATGATGGGTTTTGAACAACTGTTCCTAGAATAAAACTTCTGAGTCTGTAAAAGTGTGGGCCCATGGGTGGATAATATCCAAAATATTCATTGTTGGGATCTTAAAACCACTCATTTCTATCAACATGTGGCTTTGTCTGAGGAATGAAAGAATGTGGTTGAATGAGTGTTAAGACTCTTAATAGCTAGTACACAGAGGTATCTGCACTAGGGTCTGTATTTTGGACCACAAACCATCCTTTGATGACAGCTAGTTAGGAGGTTTCTTTCCTCGTGTTGGAGGAAGTTGCACTATCAGTGTCACAGTCTGTCATTGGCTGTGACACAGTGCACTCTTGAATGAAGCTGAAAGGTGTATGTATGGATTGTCCACCACATTCAAAACCTTGCTGGTTTACACTTGCTGGGATGTGATGTACAGTGGCACTATTTTGTCAGACATTTTTATCTGGCTTGGGAGAGGGCTGATCACTAGGTCTCTCCTGCAAAAGAAAGGGCTTTGTGCCCAATGGATCCAAGGCTCTCTCCATCCTGCTCCATTATTGTACTTGAAGCTGGAACAGCGCTAGTTGTACAGTTATACTTGCTGTGTCTTCTGTTGGTGGAGCACCTTTTTTTTCTTCAAGGAGAAACATCTTCATCTAATCCAACCTTCCATTCCCTCAAACAGCTATCCAAGAGTGCTGTATAAACAGGAGCCTGATCCAGACAACAGTATAAATGCACTCATTTGACATCTCACTGAGTAATAAATGTGGATTTTATTGAGAAATGAGGAATTTTTCAGGCTTAGAGACTCATTAGTCCCATCACTATTCCCAGCTTCTGCCAGCCTAGCAGTTTGAAAGCATGCAAATGCAAGTAGATAAATAGGTACCACTTTGGTGGGAAGGTAAACAGTGTTCTGTGCAGTCATGCTGACCACAGGATCACGGTGTAGCCTCTGACAGTGTTGGGTCTTTGGCTTAATAACGGAGATGAGCACCACCCCCTATGGTCAGACATGACTTGACAACCTTGTCAATGGGGAATATCTTTACCTTTTAGAGACTCTGTATTCATACAGAAAAGTATCTTTAATTGAGATCCTTAATATTTGCAATATGTGTGCAAAAATAAGAAAGCTGCAGGTTATTACATTTCAAATGTGTGCATTATTATTATTATTATTATTATTATTATTATTATTATTATCATCATCATCCAAGGTTGAAGAATGTTGTGAGTATAATCATGTCATGTTGTTGATTGTAGTCATGTCATGTTGTTGATCTGTTTGTTTCATATGAATTTCCACACCAGGAGGAAATTTTGTAGGCTATGAATCAACTTTTAATTGATTATTCTTTCTACTATTGAACATGAATAGCTGGTTTGGGAAATGGAAAGAAACCAGAAGCCTGGCAGGCTGTGTGAGTCCAGCAGTTATGTCTATAGCTGAATGTATCAGTTGTAAAGGGGAGAGAAAATGGAAGGAAGGAATTGGTCTGTTTGATTCTCAGCAACTTACAGTACCTGTCAGTTGAGGTTCAGTGTATGTGTATGTGTGGAGGAATGCATGTCATAAGATTAATTTTTCCGTTTCATGTTAAATTCCCAGTAGCAATCCACTACTAAGGTTTAGGACTATATAACCAGTCCTGATCCTGAACTATGGAGGATCAGGAGGAAGGAAAGTGAAAAAGAAAATAGAGTTGCCCTTGGTAAACCCCCAAACTGTATTACAGTGTTATTATTCCAGAATAACAGGATCCTTGAGTAGCAACACCCCAAATTCCTCTTGAGGTGAGGGGTGCACTGTGACATTTTGTTATAAATCCTTTATGACTGTTCTTCAGTATTTTTTGACTGCTGCTTTTTACCATGATACTTTAAAGCGTCTTCTTTTTATGCAATTTGAAATCTTTAATTTACATTACCACAATGAAAACATCTTGTCCTTGGCTTTGATGGGGGAGATATAACAGTTTGTGCTCTTTGCAGGCAGATCGATTTAGGAAACAAAAACCAACCAAACAACTCTGTATATTGGCATCCATTGAAGTACTGTATTTATGGAAAGCTCTTCCAAACTGTTCCTTCACCAACCTACAGCACATGAGTCAAGGTACAAGATGTGACTTCTGTCTCCTGTCTTTTGCACATGCTCTTGTTTCCTTTCTCAGACAACACATTTTTCTGTTATTAACGTTTGTTCCAATCTTAAAGACAGAAATTGGCTTACTCATCTAATAACTGACATATTAGAAATTTGTGTCTTTAAAATAATAACCATAGTGTGTTTTCAAGAATCAAGTAATGGAAATGCTCTGCTTCTGGAATATCCATCTGCCTGTATTTGGTGGGAACCTCCTCTCCCCTGCCCCATGGCAGCTCATCTTACTCAGCGCAGACCCTCTGTGTAGCACTTGCAGTGAGTGGAGGGACTGCTATGGGAAAGAAGAGGGCAGTAAAGTTCAATTTGCCAGCCCAGATCATAGGTCTGAATCCAGAACTTAGGGCCAGAGCAGACAAGTGCAAAAGAACAGCACAAGTCCACTCCGGCCACAAGCAGGTTGGGTCTGCGCTGACCACACGACTTGCTCCCAAAGTGGGCCATGGCTGCAGAACCCAACCCATGCTGCCAGGAGCCAGATTGTCCCGACTTCTTTTTGCTCTGGTCCAAAGAACTGGAGTGCAGCTTTGGAGGTGTGTGTCCAAAGCAGCCAAAAGCCGCTTCATTTGGCTCATCTGTTCTGGGCCAAAGTGTATCTATGGTATGTTATGGTTTTGGTGACATGATCTGTTTACCTGCCTACAAAATATGTGTGAATACAGAGAAACTTTGTCTCTATATGCATGTGCAAATTCCGTATAATTGATAGAGGAAGGTGAATGGATAGATAAAGGAAATAGGATGAGAGCCAGCTAATCTTGTTCTTAGATCTTAAACATTTGTAGCAGTTTCATAATAAGCTTTGCATTCTCTTTGGGAGATAATCTCTCCACCTAAGCCAGAAAATGTAATTTTTATAACCATGGTTAGTGCTCTTTTTTTGAGAATTGTCACAAAATAATTCAAGGACAGAAAGAGCAGCAAGCACAAAATCACACACGCCTACATGACACCTGAAAATTGGAAAATGACATTTCAAAACAGTCCTGCTACAATGTATGTCCAGGATGGTCATATTAAAGATTTTTATGAGGATGATGACCACATTACTTTGAAAGTCTTCATGATAATCCACAAAGTGGAATTATTTGCTGCTCTGCAAGGAACTGATGTTTTTCAGAATATCCAGCTGCAAAGTGCTTCATAGCTGGTTGACCCATTGAGACCCCATTGGAGTTTGTTTTGCCTGTCTGAGAGGTGCCTTAGTCCCATAGGGCCCGAACAGACAGGCCAAAATAAAGTTGCTTTGGGTCACTTTGGAGGTATGCTGTTTAAATCATACATGCATCCTAAGAGGCCGGAAGCCGCACCAAAACAACACTCCAGTCTTAAGGACTGGAGCACAGCTTTGGTGCAGCTTCTGGCCTCTTAAGATGCATGTGTCATTTAAACAGCATACCTCCAATGTGACCCGAAGCAGCTTTATTTTGGCCTGTCTGTTTGGG
Source organism: Sceloporus undulatus (assembly GCF_019175285.1). Classification (NCBI taxonomy): domain Eukaryota; kingdom Metazoa; phylum Chordata; class Lepidosauria; order Squamata; family Phrynosomatidae; genus Sceloporus; species Sceloporus undulatus. The sequence continues at coordinate 2,472,595 of NW_024802939.1, read as the reverse complement.
CCCATAGTTATGCAGTGTGGAGTAATGATGGATCTAGCCTCATTCCTATAAACTCCTATAAACTCACAAGACAGGCTGGAATGTGTGTCCTCTTGGGTTGTGGAGAGAAGTAGGACACCAACAAAGCAGTTAGTTGTTCCTTGGCAACCACGACTAAGAAAGGTCATCTTTAATTTCTCCAAATTCCTGGCATAGGAATTAGCTTTTTGCAGAGGAAGTTGTCAGCCAGGTCAATAAAAGGCTTGTCATAAATTTGTGAAGAAAAATATTGATTGATTATTTTTAAAGAGAAGAGAGGTTATAAATATCAAGTGTTTACTGAGGGAACAGGATAGTACAATAGATGGGGGGAGAAAGAAGTTGAGAACTACTGATCAGCATTTAAATAGCAGCAACTGGACTATTAATAAACAGTAGTATGAAACCTAATTACAGTACATAGCATTAAAATTTAAGGGAGTAAAGTATACATTAAAGGTTGACTGGATTTTTTTTAGAAAGTAATAAACAGGCAGAGAACTTCAACTAAAGGGCAGCTTTTCATTCTCAGTAACCTGTTACAGACTGCCAAAATAAAGCTGCTTTGGGTCTCTTTGGAGGTATGCTATTTAAATGATGCATGGGTCCTAAGAGTCCGGAGGTCGCGCCAAAGCCACACTCCATTCCTAAGCACTGGAGTGCAGCTTTGGTGCAGCTTCTGGATTCTTAGGATGCATGCATCATTTAAACAGCATACCTCCAAAGAGACCCGAAGCAGCTTTATTTTGGCAGTCTGTAACAGGCCAGTGTCATTACTAAGAAATCCCTGTCTCTCCTTTGTGCCTGTCTTGTGAGTTTATAGGATAGAGAGCTGGTCTTCCAGAGCCAATTGCAGAGGCTGGGTAAGATCATACCAAAGCAGGTGGTTTCTGAGAAACTCAGCCTAAACAGTTGAAAACATCAGCACCAGAATTATGGATAATATCCAGGAACAAATGGGCAATCAGTGGAAATAGAAGGATATAGTGTTCGCTAACCGAGTAACACAATTTGCACTAGTTTTTGTTTTGCAGCAATACAGGTATTCTGTCTACTTAAAGGCAATGCTAAAATAGCTAAATCTGAAGGATGAAGGATTCATTTACACTTTAGAAATAATGCAGTTTCATACCACTTTAACTGTCATGGCTCAATTCTAGAGAATCCTGGGGTTTGTGGTTTTGTGAGGCACCAGCACTCTTTGGCAGAGAAGGCTAAAGACCTTGAAAGCTACTAATCCCAGGGTTCCATAATGTGGGGCTATGCCACTTAGTGATGTCAAACTGCATCGTTTCTACTTGTTTCCCTAGTGCCTGCCTTCCTGCCTGGCTTCCTTCCTGGCCACAGTGCCCAAAGTCTTTCTACCTTCTCTGATAGCCTACACAGCAATACTTATACTAGCATAGTTGAACAACAGGATTTCTGGTCATATGACCATTGTACATGCCATACTGCATATGGCACACTCTACATCTACACATGAATAGTAAATAAATGAGTTAGATCTTTAAAACACTGTTTGGTAGATAGTATTTGTCTTTCCAGTCTTGGAGTGTAAGTGTGGTTGCAATTGGAAGGCCTTGATGAGTGTGTTTATGCCAGGTTTGGAAAGCTGCATTATCACCCCACCCTCCAGCCCCCAGCAAGACCTTGGAGGTCAGCATTCCCATTGTGCACTCTATCCTCTGATTTAAAGGGGGAGGGGGGAATTATCATTTCACCTGTGGTGTGAGCAAGGAGTAGTGTTAAGGCTCACAGAAGAGTTCCCTACCCCTAAAAAGGCAAGCTTCCTCCTGCTCCTATGTGAGTGGGGCTGGTCTGCTGAAGGCAGGTAAAGGTGAAAGTAATGCTTTCTCAATCTTCTACTGCAGTCTCTGCCTTTTTCTGGAGGATCAGCTTCCTCCTTTGCGAAAAGCTGAAGCAGGTGTGACTAAGTTTTTGTAGTTGAAAACAAGTGATTAGTCATGCCTACTTCAGTTTTTCACAAAGTAGGAAGGATGGGAAAGGTGAGTCCTGGCAGGTACAGGGTATTAATTCATATTTGTTGTTGTTGTTGTTGTTGTGTGCCTTCAAATTGTTTTTCACTCATGCAATCCTAAGGCGAAACTATCATGGGGTTGTCTTTGCAAATTTCTTCAGAGGGGGTTTGCCATTGCCATCCTCTGAGGCTGAGAGCATGTGGTTTACCCAGAGTCACTCAGTGGGTTTCATGGCCAAGCCAGGATTCGAACCCTGATCTCCAGAGTAATAGTCCAGTGCTCAAAACTGCTACACCATGCTGGCTCTCACAAATTCATTTGTTGAGTTATAAAAGTGACCTGAAGGTGACTTGAGAGGAAAGTACTGTATCGTAATCTAATCACTTCCATCCCAGGTTACCTTTGAGAGGGCATAGAAATTGATGCCTGTCCATCTTCTGCAGGAAAGACAGGAGGGGCAGTTGCCCATCCCTGCAATAAAATATTAATATCACATGCAATTGTTCTGTATTGATCACTTTTTTCTTGCAGTTCCTTTGTGCTTATGGATTCACTCTAAATCCTTATGTATTTTACTCTTACTTAATTTCTGCAAATTATGATGTCAATATTAATAAGATGCTGATATTTCTAATTTCAGCTTAATTTATGCAAGCCCAGTTTGTATCATGTAAATATATTATGGGTGGGTGCTAGTATTTGTATTTAAGATGTACATTCTATGTTTGGTAAAGGAAGTTATTTGCTTCAAGCTGTAGTTCACTGATTCTTTTATGTCTGATTTTTTTTTTGTACAGAACTGACAATTGGAAGTGGTCAGATTTGCACTCTTTGTCTAGTTCTTAGTTAGAGTAGAAGGAAATGGAACATCCACTGAATTGGGAATGTGGTTTAAAGCTTTCTTAGCAGCTTTCTCAACTTAAATTGGTCAACATCAGTTCGAAGCATCATAGTTCTAACATGGGGGATTATGGGGTGGGGCTTAGGAATTAGGAACAATAACTCACATTTTAAAAAATGAAAATTTCAGCCTAGTCTTGCTTTGTGCCCCAATAAAGCTTGCCAAGAAGTTGATGATTCTACTGTTGTTGGTTTGAAGAACCTGCTGCTTGGTGCCATACATAAATGCTTAGGAAATGCCGAAGATGCTGTTCAGGTACATTTTTGTTATGCATCTAGTAAGAGCTGAAAGATGAAATACGTTAATGTGTTTTGATGTTTCAGATCAAGTTGTGTGAATTAGCAAGGGAAAATGCACACCTTATAGATATCATAGCAAATGAAAATTCAAAATTGTGCAAAATGAAATAGCTAGAGAATGGGCACTAGAGAATGGGACTGACTCCTGTCTAGTAGAGCAAGACCATCTGACTGAACCAAAAAACAAAGAGGATATTACAGAGTTTTTGTTTTTGTTTGGATTTGTTTAATCAGAGCATAGCCAGGACATTCTCGCGTGCTGTAGTCTTCTTCCCCTTCTGGAGCTTGCCCCTTCTTAAGCAGTGCATCCCTGCTGCTTTCCCCTATCTGATACCTTAAAAATCACATCCTCTGGGATTAGAAGCCTACACTGGTCTCATCTTTTTCCCTGTGGCCTTTCCTTGACCTCTTAGGTTTGTTTACTTCACCAACTTAATTTTCCAGCTAGTTTCCATTTCATCTTCCTCTCAATTCTTTAAAATGCACTTCACCTGCAATGGACAGATTTGCCTGCTGCACACTTTTTCTCATTCTAGTATCAGAGTTTCCCAAGAGCAGGGAATTTCTCTCAATAAAATTTTCAACTAATTCCCTGCTCATTATGCTTTTCCAGAGTGAACACTGGATTTGTGTTTTTCTCTATAAAGAAGATTTATATAGGGACTAAAAGGCTGTTAAACCAGGAAAAGCAGAGTAACCTCCACCTTGCACAAAATTAGCATGGATTAGGTGGCGTACTTTATTCAAGATTAGAATCCCTTCAAACAGAATGTGTCATATGCAGAGAAACAACCACAGGGAACTAAGCATGGTTTAGTTCTCCCTTCCTTGATGAACGGGGCACTCACTGTGATAATTGGGATTGGCTTGAACTCTGAGGAAATTAATAATTTATTTGGATAGGAACTATAGTAACAGAACATAAGCTTTGCATGCAGAAGTTCTCAGGTTTAAGCACTCTCATCTCCTATGAAAGGGATCAGGTAGAAAGTTCTGGATGGATGGCTTCTGCCAGTTGGATAATGCTGAAACACACGGACCAAATAAAGCATTTTCAAACCGCTTTGAAGGTGGGCCGTTTAAATAACGCACACCTCCAAAGTATACAGAAACCAGCTAGAAGCTGCGTTATAAAAGCCGGAGCAAAAAGAACCTGGAATATTCCAATTTAGCCCGCAAAATATGTACCTTCAACCCTGCATATAAATGCCCTGACACCAGAGCTGTTTTAAAGAAGTGATCTATCATAACTTTAACCCTAAAGCTGCATATAAACGCCCCAACACAGATATGCATTTAAAAAAGATGGAGCTGCCATACCCCAGCAGTTGGGGCAGCAATACAAAAAAATGAAAGAGTGACACTTCCAATGGATGTAACAACAACATACACAACCAGACAGTCCAAGAGGGGGCATGGGGTGAAGCGGGCATGAAGAGGGTGGGTCTCCATGATTGTGCTTTGCCAGTGTTTTACTAGGTACACTGATGTGCTGATGCCCTGTACCCATGGACGATTGCAGGTGCAACTGTGTGACCATTCAAAGGGGCGGCCCTCCAATGGAATGGCATCTAGGCAGCAGTTGCTGGTAGTGTGTTTGTGCAACAGTGTGCATAGATGGTGGGGAGGTGACAAAAAACAATTACACTGCACTGGATGCTGCACCACGTGGCCAGGCCGTGTGCATTTGGGCTGCCTTGGGAACAGCCTTTGCAGTCAACCGGATTTCGAACTGCTTTCAGAAAAAGCAGGTTCAAGATACTTTTTCCTGCCTTTCTGTTTTCCCCCCTTATGGACAAAGTATTCCGACTTGCTAAAAGATCACTTCCTATTTTAAAGACTAAGGTCCAAAACACACTGTAGAAATAATCCAATTTGAGACTGCTTTAACTGCTCTGGCTCAATGCTAGGGCATTCTGGGAATTTAGTTTTGTGAGACATTTAGCCTTCTCTGTCAGAGTGTTCTGGTGCCACAGTAAACTACAATTCCCAAGATTCCCTAGCACTGAGCCAAGGCAGTTAAAGCAATCTCAGACTGGATTATGTCTGCAGTTTGTTTTGGATCTTTGTATCCTTTACTACATGTACATTTTTCCCAATGTTGTTTTGATTTGACATATGGACCCATTTCAAACTGGCTTTAGGGCGGGATACGGAGTTGAAACTGCCATGGTGACCCTAGCTGATGATCTCCATCTGGACATCGACAGGGGAAGTGTGGCCCTGTTGGTGCTCTTAGACATCTCAGCAGCATTCAATACCATTGACCATGGTATCCTTCTGGAGCGCCTGAGGGAGCTAGGTATTGGGGGCACTGCGCTCCAGTGGTTCCGTTCCTATCTCTTGGGCAGATGCCAAACGGTGATGCTGGGGGACATTTGTTCTCGCAAAAGGGAACTGACATCTGGTGTCCCTCAGGACGCTATTCTGTCCCCCATGCTTTTTAACATTTACATGAAGCCGCTGGGAGAGACCATCCGGAGATATGGGGCGCAGTGTTATCAATATGCCGATGACACCCAAATTCACTTCTCTATGTCTCCGACTGCTGCAGTGACTAGGGATGGCATCTCTCCTCTGAATGCCTGCCTTGAGTCTGTAATGGGATGGATGAGGGGAAACAAGATAATAATTTAATAATAATTTGTTTTATTTATATACCGCTATTCCAAAGATCATAGCGGTGAACAGCAAGTAAGCTAATTAGCAAGTAAGCTAATTTGTCCCCAACAGTCTGGGTACTCATTTTAGCGACCTCGGAAGGATGCAAGCCTGAGTCGAGCTTGGGCCCTTTTGCTGGTCTTGAACTCGCAACCTTGTGGTTTTGAGTGAATGGCTGCAGTACAGGCATTTAACCACTGCGCCACCAGGGCAGAATCCAGAGAAAATGGAGGTACCCAAGTCCAGACAGGAAATTTGCCACCCAGTCCTGGACGGGGTCACACTTCCCCTAAAGGACAAAGTTTGCAGTTTGGGAGTAGTACTGGACTCACCCCTACAGTTATCATCTCAAGTAGATGCGATGGCCAGGAGTGCTTGGTACCAGCTTTGGCTGATATGCCAACTGCGCCCCCTGTCTGGACTGAAAGGACCTTGAAACTGTAGTACACGCACTGGTAACCTCTCGTTTACATTACTGTAATGAGCTCTACATGGGGCTACCTTTGCACCAAGTTTGGAAGCTTCAGCTAGTCCAAAATGCCGCAGCCAGATTGGTCACTGGTACCTCAAGGTCAGACCACATAACACTTGTACTAAAATCCTTACACTGGCTGCCAATTAGCTTTCGGGCGCAATACAAAGTGTTGGTGATCACCTTTAAAGCCCTATATGGCTTGGGCCCAAGTTACTTAAGGGAACGCCTCTCCCGACATAATCCGCCCCGCACTCTCAGAACATCTGGGAAGAACCTACTTGAACACCTCAAGGTGAGATTAACATCTACTCACCAGAGAGCATTCTTGGCTAGGGCCCCAAGGATTTGGAACAACCTTCCGGAAGAGCTTCGACTCATTCCCACCTTGGACGCCTTCAAAAAGGCGCTGAAAACATACCTCTTCCGGCAAGCATACCCTCCTGATCTTTTATAGATTCAACAAGTTCGCTACCTCCCGATCAGGAGTCTACCTCAGGCTGTGATAAATTTTTATATTGTACCAATTGTTTTTAGATGAGATATGTTTTATATTGTGATTTTAAATAACTGTTATTAGTATCATTGTGTTTATATAATTCTGTTGTAATCCCGCCTCGATCCATCGGGAGAGACGGGACAATATAAATAAAACTTATTATTATTATTATTATTATTATTATTATTATTAATCAGTTTGGAAAATTAATTGGTTTGAAAGCTGAATAATGTTGCATGTTGTAATGAGATCTTTTGTGTCTAGAGCAAGAGCTTATTTTGTTCTTGGAAATATTGCTGTGTGTTGAATGTGTTTGTTTTCTTTTGCAGTTCTTTCAACAAGCCCTTAAGGATGAACTGTGTCGCCAAAACAACTTGTACATTCAGCCATATGCTTTCTATGAACTAGGTTGTCTTTTATTAGAAGATGCTCAGGTAACAAAGCATGTGAAATGGGCTAGGATATAGGTTGAGCTGCTAGTTACAGCTTCATATAGTTATGGTTACAAGTGATCTAGAATGGGTATTTTTCACATCAAGTCTATTCTTTCTTTCTTTCTTGGCTGCTTTTTTGTTGGGTATGTCCCTGCATTCAATCTTGCAATTTAATGCTTGTTATTGTTATAGTTGGCCCTCCATATCCACAGATTCTGCAACTACTGATTCAGTGAATACATGGCTTGAAACTACATGTGAAAGGGATCTAGGAGTCCAAGTAGAACACAAGTTCAACATGAGTCAACAGTGCGATGCGGCACCTAAAAAGGCCAATGCAATTTTAGGCTGCATCAGTAAAAGTATAGTGTCTAGATCAAGAGAAGTAATAGTGCCACTATATTCTGCTTTGGTCAGGCCCCACCTGGAATATTGTGTCCAGTTCTGGGCACCACAATTTTAAAAGGATGTTGAGAAACTGGAACGTGTCCAAAGGAGGGTGACTAAAATGGTGAAGGGTCTGGAAACCATGCCCTATGAGGAACGACTTAAGGAGCTGGGGATGTTTAGCTTGGAGAAAAGAAGATTAAGAGGTGATATGATAGCCCTGTTTAAATATTTGAAGGGATGTCATATTGAGGAGGGAGCAAACTTGTTTTCTGCTGCTT